>NC_080190.1:165013022-165313983 GCF_030028045.1 Hippopotamus amphibius kiboko
AGGCTGAGGTTCCCATAGTCTAGAGAAGCAGGTAAAAATCCAGATGAGAGCCCCTGGCCACAAACATCTGTGAACTTAGAGCACTGGCCACATTTGCAGCTGTCTCCTCTCCTCCCATCTCTCCCAAGAGCATCACAGCTACTTCTTCATGAGATGTAGCAGAATGGGAAAAGCTGAACTTTGTGTAAATTGTGCACTGTGGGAAAGGACTTAGCCCTCATAAAACCTTTTTTAAGTCCTTGCTTCTTTGAGCTACTCGAGGTTGAATCCCATAGGCTAGAGGACATTGAGAGATAATTAAAATTTCCTAGATTCTGTAAGCCAGACCTGTTCTACTCTATCTCAGAGCAACAAAAGGCTACCACTGATTCTAAAGGGGACCAAGTCCAGGTAGTGAGAAAACTAGAGCCAGGGCATCTTATTTATCTGACAAATGTATATCAGTCAGGTTTTACCTCACCCCAGCCATTCCCACCACTTCTACTTCCCAGTCTGCTAGCTAAAGCATCTTTTAATAGAAACAGTGCAAAAGTATCCTTCAGAAAAGTCAGTTTTCATGAAAACCAAAGAGGATGTGGGGAATAAAAGAGTTGATTTAAATTCTCTGCCAGCTGCCGTGAGATTTTCAACACACCCCTGACCAATGCCCTTGATGTCCAAACATAAGGACACTGCACTGATTATTGGACCTGATTTCTATTCTGAGAGGAGCTGTTAATTTCTTCTTTCTGCTTCCTCCAGTACTTTTCCATTCCTCTATCAATTACTGGAGACCAGCCTGCCACTACTATTATATCAAAGAATTTGCCCCATTCTGATCATCATACAGCATTTGGAATTTTTCTGAGAATAAAAAAGCTGTTATTATTTGTCTAGATTTTTTTAATGGTTGTCATAGTGGTGACTTTGTTAGTAAAGGTAGTGATGGGGATTCAACTGTTAAATGATGATTAATTGATTGAATGGTAATGATGTGGCATGAACTGTGGATACTGACCCAGCCTGGTGGGGAGGTGGTGAAGGTAAGAAAATAATGGAACCGAATAGAGGTGCTGGCACTGGTGGTGATGGGGGATCCTGTGGTGGAGATGGAGTTGCTAATGACTGTGGCAATGGTTATGGTATCAATTGTGATGATGGAGGTGGTGACAGTTGTGGGAGAGATTGTGGGTGAGGAAGGTGTGTGTGATAGTGGCAACCTTGAGAGTCAAATGCCGATGGAGCTGTTGTGTTAGTGTAGATAATGGTTATAAATATAGAGATGGTGGTGAGTATAATAGATGGGAGAGATAGATAGATAGATGATAGATGATGATGATGGATGATAGATAGATAAATGATAGATGACAGATAGATGATGATAGATGATAGATAGATAGATGATAGATAGGTAGATGATATAGATAGATAGATGATAGGTAGATGATATAGATAGATAGATGATAGATAGATGATAGATAGATGATAGGTAGATAGGCAGATAGATGGATAGATCTGTCTATCTCTCTCTCTCTCTCTCTCTCTCTATATATATATATATATATTATACAAGTAGATATAATGTTGTTTCTCAAATAATTTTTTTCACCATTTTAAGATTTGTTCAGCCAAGCTAGAGCCAGAGGCAAAGAGTAGCTTCTTTTTCCTCAGAAAGATATTCCCTCCATTAGATCATAAAAATAGAAAACACACATTGAAATAACCAAGCCCTGGATGCATCATTAGCTAGAAGAGCTAACAAGTTAGAAGTTGTCAGATGCCATCTGTAGTGATGGAATTCTAGCCTAAGCCATATTCTCCTCAAAGTTCTTCCAGAAAGATAGAGCACTGGGCAGGGAGGAGAAATTCTTATAAGGATGAGAGGGACTGGGAATGGAAGAACCTTGTATGAGGGGTCCCAAGACTACTCCTAGGTTCAGTGATTGGCTGGAAGGACTCACAAGACTCAGGAAACAGTTATAGCCATGCCTAAGATTTATTACAGCAAAAGGATACAAAGCAACATTAACAAAAGGAAAAAGTTGTAAAAGGCAAAGTCTGGAGGAAATCAGATGCAAGCTTCCAAGAGTCCTTTCCCAGTGAAGTCACACAGGACATGCCTAATTTCTTCTGGAATAAGTTGTGACAGCACATGTGAACTGCTGTCTTCCAGGGCACCTCATCAGAACTTCAGCACCCAAAGTTTTTAGTAGGGAATGGTCATGGAAGCACCCACTTCCTAGCACATATCAAAATTCCAGACTCTGGCACAGGGAAGCAGGTGTTCAGTATAAACCACATTGTTTGTCCAAACTGTTTAGGCAAAATAAGCTGTTCTTATCATTTACGGAAAGTTTTACATCAATATAAGAACCTGTTTACCAGCCATGTTCCAAGACCCCAACCTAGGGTCAACTTTGCAAGTAGATCTTTCTATGGATAGCCATCTCATCCCCACCGTACAAGAGAGATGCTGATGGCAATGGCTGAGAACAAGCATCACCCCTACACAGAAGGCTGGTCTCAAAAACCTCACAAGCTCTTTGCAAGCAAAAGTGCAGATGCAGCAGCATTGCCCTTGACCTCATTGGGTTGGTGGATAATTACATAGCCCTGGGGATCTATTTCCACTGATTAAGAAGAGTCCAGCTGCATCACAAGCAGATGTGTTGCTTATTGGGGTGACTATAAAGTGATGAGTCCTCTAAAAAAACAAATCTAATTACCTGAGAATTGCATCTCATAAAAGAAGTATTTGCAAATCCAGTCTGGTTTTGTCATTCATGTTTGAATTGCAAAATTTGGGTGGTAAAATAGGTATTTTAAATTAAAATCTGGTTTTACTATTTAATAGCTGATTGACTTTAGATAAATCACTCTGGGCCTCAGAAAGTTGCTTGGTTTCTTTGGGGGGTTGGCATTCAAGATCAGAGAAATGGGGATAATCAGTCTTTAGGTCTTGCCACACTTATCATGAGTCCCCATGAGGACCCTCTCTTATGCCATTTTATATTTTTTCCCTCAGCTCTTCTCTCTCCTCTCATTCCACTCTCCCCACCAGCAGCTCCACACACAAATGTGCTTGGAAGAAGTCTGTAATAAGTCTGTGTATCTAAACTTCCTCATCTGTAAACTGGGTATAATAATACCTGCCTTACTGACCTCATTATGTTTTTGCAAAGGTCAAAAAAATGCCTTAAAACACTCATCATAAAATTGTTTTTCAGTCAAAAATAGCTAATGGTTTCTTTTTTTTTTTTTTTTTTGGAGTATAGTTGCTTTACAATGTTGTGTTAGTTTCTGCTGTACGATAAAGTGAATCAGCTATATATATATATATATATATATATATATCTCCTCCCTATATGTATACATCCCCTCCCTCCCTCCCTCTTGGACATCCGTCCCACCGCCCCCCATCCCACCCATCTAGGTCATCACAGAGCAGTAAGCTGAGCTCCCTGTGTTATACAGCAGGTTCCCTCTAGCTATCTATTTTATACACAGTAGTATATATATGTCAATCCTAATATCCCAATTCATCCCACCTTCTCCTTCCCCCCATGTCCACACTTCCATTCTCTATGTCTGCATCTCTATTCCTGCCCTGCAAATAGGTTCATCTGTACCATTTTTCTAGATTCCACATATGTGCATTAACATGTGATACTTGTTTTTCTCTTTCTGGCTTACTTCACTCTGTATGACAGACTCTAGGTCCATCCATGTCTACAAATGACCCAATTTCATTCCCTTTTATGCCTGAGTAATATTCCATTGCATATATGTACCACATCTTCTTTATCCTTTCATCTGTTGATGGACATTTTGGTTGCTTCCATGTCCTGTCTATTGTAAATATTTCTGCGATGAACATTGGGGTGCATGCGTCTTTTTGCTTCTGGTTTTCTCAGAATTTATGCTCAGGAGTGGTTAGGTTTCTGTATTATCTCTTTTGTCCCTCCTGGCCTGACACAAATATCAGGACATGAGGGCTGGGTTCCCATCTATTATGAGTTGAACTGTGCCATCCAAAATAAAGACATGCCCAAGTCCTAACCCCCAGTACCTTTGAATATGACTTTATTTGGCAAAAAATAGGGTCTTTTGCAATTGTAAAAAAATTAAGATGAGGTCACACTGGATTCATAAAGGCCCTATTTCAGTGACTGGTGTCCCTATCAGAGAGGGGAATTTGGACATAGTGACACAGAGGAGACACACAGGGACAAAGCCATGTGACAATGGAGGAAGAGGTTGAAGTGATGCATCTACAAGCCAAGGAACACCAAAGATTGCCGGTGATCACCAGAAGCTGGGAAGAGGGAGGGAATGCTCCTTCCCTAGAGCCTTTGGAGAGAACATAGCCCTCCCAACATTTTATTTTTTTGGGGGGGTACACCAAGTTCAATCATCTGTTTTTATACACATATCCCCATATTCCCTCCCTTCCTTGACTCCCCACCCTCCCAACATTTTGATTTTAAACATTTAGCCTTCAGAAATGTGAGAGAATACATTTCTGTTGTTTCAAGCCCCCTGTCTGTAGTAGTTTGTTACAGCAGCCCTAGGAAACTAATACTTTATCCCATCCCACCACCATATCACTTAGTGGTTTTGGCCAAGAGACTTCATCAGGTCTACATGTGCTGTGGTCTCAGTGGTGAGACAGAGCATGGATTAGCTTTGAGTCTATGGGTTATAGTAATAGTAGCACCGGAGCCATACTTTGGAAAAGTCAAAAGAAGAATTCCAAGAATGTGTCCCTTAGTGCACAGAAATGCAGCTGCAGCACTGTACTTCTAGTTTTATGAATGAGAAAAACCAAGGCTGCAGGTGACAAAATTCCTCAGCTCTGGTTACACAGTAAGTTAGTGGCAGACCAAGGGGAGAGCCTGGGCTTTTGGTATCCTAAGTCTGGGCTTTCTCCATCAGGTTCAGGAGAAACATTCTCTATGGCCCACAACATCAGGAAGATGCAAAGAATAAGAAAGGCAAAACGACCTGTCCCATACTGGCGCAAAGGAGCCCACTGGGAGGGGTGTGATGTGTGGGGACTTTTAGTGGCAATAAATCATCTCTGCCTAAGTCAGTGTTGGAAATAAAGGGAGGGAGGTTTTTTCAGTGGTCAGATTGGTTGATTCACTGTGGTTTAAGACCAGACCCTGCTCTCCCATTAATTTTTAACCCCAACTCAGTTTGGAGGGATTTATGACCAAGCAGTACAAAGAGTGATTTGAGTTACAGCTTGGCCTGGCCGTGTTCGGGAGGCAAGGGCAGAATGTTTCATTTTCCAGACTGCTGGCTTTCTTTTTAACTCTCCTTTTCTGAAAACATAAATAAAGGTGAGCTGTTGAAAAATGATCCTGAGTTTCCTGATGATGGAATCCTATTTGGAACTTAAAGAATAAAAACTGAAGAACTGGAGAAAATAACCTGAGAAGGCCTGCGTGGTGTCAAGGAAAGAGCTCTGGGCCAGGGGATCAGAAGTTCTGTTCTGCCCCCAACTCACCAAAGTGTTCCAGGAGCAACTTCTACAACCTGGGGGCCTGGTTCCTAACCTGTAAAGCATGAGAGGCATTCTCAGTGATCTCTCTTGGGGACCCTGGTGTCACAACATCTCTGAGTAAAAATCCTGATTCAAATTGCTCACAGCCTGGAGGGAAGAGAGATCAGCAAGGGACTCTTCTAGTCTCACCAGTACTGCTAGCAGGTGGTACAGGCACCCAGGAGCATGGAGACAGGAGTTTTGAGCCCATGGAGTTTGGCAGCCCAGATGAATGTGTATCATTCGCAGAGGGTTAGGGCGTTATAGAAGGAGAGAACCACATAAGCAGTTCAATTTGTTAGAACAAAAAGTCCGAGATGGAGGCCCAGCAGGGGAAGGAACCAGAACAGGAGGCATGTGTAAGAGATGATGGACCTCCTGCTGAAGAGTTTGGCTCTCATCCTCTTGGTCTCATGGGAGAAATCAGCAACTAATAAAAAAGAAAATTTGAGGCCACATTCCATCTTTTGCTCCATTCCAAGTTTCCAGAGGGCAGGAATCTATTTCAAAAAATCAGAAATTAAAATGCTGGAGCCAGGCAAGTACTTTAAATGTCAAGTGTACTAGGTAAGTTTTTAAAATCATATGGCTGTCGTATGTCTTTCACTTCCCGAACCTTTTCCTAGAGACATGGGGTATAGAAACATTTCTGTTTGATAATAACGACAAGGAGATAACAAATTTTTCCATTTATATAAGCGCCAAACACTGGCAAAATTAACCTCTACTGTTAGAAGTCAGTTTGACTGCTTCGGAGGGGGAAGTTACTGGAAAGTAGGTCAAAGGGAGTTTCTAGGGTGTTGGCGATGGTTTGTTTCTTGAGCTTAACATAACTGTGTTCAACTGTGAAAATTCACTATAATCTGTATACTTAATTTTTATGCATTTTTCTGTGTTCAAATATATACAACAATAAAAAGTTTAAAAACGGAAATTAAAAAAAATAATGACAAATGGCAGCTGACACTTGAGCTGAGAGCGAGAGAACTTAGCGGTGACACTGTGAAATTAAGAGGAGATGGGGCAGCCGCACCCCACATCAGCCAATCCCTGCCGTCCGGGAACATGCAGCCAGCACAGCCAGAGCTTCCAACTCTTCGAAAGAAGTTGGAAGTGCATGTTTTCATGTACAATCACTGTGGGTTTTTTTTTCTTTAAGAGCTTTTATTGAGATACAATTGACATACAATAAACTGCATATATTTCAATCACTGTGCTTTTAAAGACTAGCTAGTATTTCTCAATAGCTGTGGGAAAACAAACCTACAGGACAAATACAACATGTGGCTTACCAGTTTGCAACCTCTGTTCTAGTTTCTTTAGTTCTTCTCCAGCACACTGTGGGGACTCCGTAATGTTTACTGGGGAAATGAATGAAGGAGTTAAGGTCACTGTGTATCTGCTCCAAAATCAGCTTCCTCAGTCCTGAGTCAGGTACTTTATTCTAGAAGTTGCACCTTCTTTTAGTGAGAAGGCTAGAGTGGATGGTTTACAAATTGGTCTTTAGAAGCAGTATCTCACTATATAAAAGAAAAACCAGAGCTTTTCTGGTTGAATGGGGGATGCCAATCTAGAGGCCAGCCTCCCGGATTCCCTCTTGTCCCATGATAAACCCCATGTGTTACCTGCAATAAGTCATGCTGCTAAGTATGAAAACCATTAGTGCAGTGGAAACTGAGCTTCGGGAACACAGGAACCTCAATTCCAGTTCTGGCTTTGCCATATACTAGCTTGAAAGAGTCAGCTGGTCTCCCTTAGCCTCAGTGTCTTCCCAAAATACCCCAAATCTGTAAGTTAGGGATAAATAAATCACAGTGTTGTTATGACAATAAATTGTATCACATGTAAAAGCCTTTAACACAATGCCTAGTACCTAGTAGCTACTCAAGTATTGGGTAATAAAACCATACATGAGAACAAAGGGAAAAAGAACAGCATCTTTCAAAATCCACCACAGACCATCAAATAGTGGTCTCCAGCTCAACACATAATCAACTCTTCTTACAATTACCATAGAAAGAAAAGTTTGGACAGAGATGGAGATATCTAAAATAGCTAATATTAATTACATGTGAATTTTTGGAAATTTAATTGAATTTCTCCACCTTTTCATTATTTTTCGGTAAGTATATGAGACCAATTGTCAATAACAGTGAAGGCTCTGAGATTTTACCCTATTTACAAGTAAACAGTTTAACCCATGAGTTTCATTGATGCTGAAAGAAAGTTTGACTCTTGGTCAAAGACCAAAGACTTCATTGCTCAGAGTGATAGATGTAGACAGAGTATCAGAATTTTCTTGGGCCAGTTCCTCAAGTCGTATTTCCCAGTGCATGATGGAAAGAGGGCCAGATGATACTTGTACCTGCAACGTGTTGTGTTACAAGGGAGGAATCCTGAACTGAAACAGTGAGATGACTACCTTTTACTCTGGAAAGAAAGGCTATTAGTATCTCCCAAAGCTGTGAGCAAACCTGACCCTTGCTCCCGAGAGATTCGCCATCTCCATCTTCCAGGGTTGATTGCTATATATCCTATAAAAGTTACTGAAGACTTCTAATTTCCAGTGTGACATGTAACTACCTTGGAAATCATTACTCTGGTCCTCACAACAAGAAAAAAGGTGAAGAAACTGAAAATTATTATTCTTAGATTCATCAGAAAATTGAAGTCACGGGACAAACTTCAGCTTCCGAAATTGGAGAGAAAGGCAGATCCAGAGAATTACAGCTTACTGGAGCTGAAGTCCAGAAGCAGAAACTTCAGTCATCAAAATAGTGTGGTATTGGTGAGCAGACAGATCTATGGAATGAAATCAAGATCCCAGAACACACAATCTTATTGCCAGGGAATCAAGAAAAGAATGAAGAAACTCACAAAGCTTTAAAAAAAATTCTACAAAAGTCTTCCTGAGACTTCTGTTGGGAGCAAAATGTCTCTCATGTTATATCCAGACTATTGGCTTTATGAAGAAACCTAGCAAAAAGGAGTTATTCAATGGTTCTCTTCTTCATAAAAATATACCAAAGGAGTGGTGAGTCTGAAACTGGGTGCTACTTTTGGAAACTTGGACACTGATGAAGGGTTCATCCTGAAACAGTTTGTCACTGGTTATCAATGCAAATCAAGCTATGATGTATACCATGTGAAGCAATTAAACCAGATTCCACCAGAGCTAAAGTACAGCATGGGGTTAAATAAATTGGAGGACCTAAAGGTCTTCTTATAGTAACGAGACTGTAGGAGGAATCTCTAGAAACCACAGAATACTAATAAACTGAAGCTGGAGAAGATGAGGCATGGAGTGTGGTACCTTGAATCCCAAGTTCTACAGAAAAAGCAAAGAGCCGATGAAACTTGGGTTGACCCAAAGAGCTTATTGAAAATCAAAATGAGAGTTTCAGAAGCTTTATGAACAGAGGAATATTCTCGAAGGTCCTCATGGAAAAATTACTTTTAAAGATTTTGTTCTAAGCAGGAACTACCAGATGCCAAGTTTCCTTGAGAAGTTCATAGGGAAGGGATGGAAATATCAGTCTAAGAAGACTCCTATAAAACAAGTAACAAAAACTAAATCAAATATAGATGCATCATGACAAGATTATCAGTTTTTTTTAACTTACTATATACTTGGCTCTTTCTCTCTCTTGTTTGAAACCTCAGACAGAATTTACAAAGAGTGCCCAGCTTGGATGTACAACTTTGAGTCAGCAACCTCCATAAATTTAACACCTAATTTTTTTTAATTAATTAATTTATTTATGGCTGCATTGGGTCTTCATTGCTACGCTCAGGCTTTCTCTAGTTGCAGTGCGCAGGGGCTACTCTTCATTGATGTGCGCAGGCTTCTCATTGCAGTGGTTTCTCTTATTGCAGAGCACAGGCTCCAGGCACTCGGGCTTCAGTAGTTGCGGCACTCAGGCTCAGTAGTTGTAGCTCGCGGGCTCTAGAGTACAGGCTCAGTAGTTGCAGTGCATGGGTTTAATTACTCCTTGGCACGTGGGATCTTCCCGGACCAGGGATTGAACCTGTTTCCCCTGCATTGGCAGGTGGATTCTTAACCACTGCACCACCAGGGAAGTCCAAACACCTAACGCTTGTAAGCATTTCTTAATGAACTTCTGCCTCAGATTTATCAATATTTTATATTATCAACTATGAGATCCACAGTCACATATAATTTCACATTCTTATAATATTGTGAATATTACATTGTTATATCAATTATTTGTAAAAATAAAATGAAAACGTAAATGAAAGTATTTTTAATAATTACTCAACAAAAAAAGATTGTCCAGAACACAGGCAGTCAGTGCCTCTTTTCGCAAGACATACAGAAATGTGAGAAACTTGGAGAATTGCCTCCCCACACTAGTTCTTTGGTCAGAGCTCAATCAGTCTGACTTTCAGACCCTCCTCTTCTCCCCTGCTCCCCAAAGCCAGGCTTGCTGAGCTCTCCTCCAGAAGGTTAACCTCATCCCAGTCAATCCGCTCAATCTGGAGCTATAGCAGATGCTACTTCAAGAGGGAAAAGCAATGGTTTCAGGACTATTTGGTTTCTATTGATGGAAACTCATCTCAAGCTAGGGAAAGTAAAATGGAAAGAGAGAGGCTGACATTGCTGGAAGGGATACCTGAGTAGCTTGTAAAATACAAGAATGGGTCTCAGGAATAAGAGCTTCAGGCACTTGAACAGCTGCCTTTCTCTTTCTCTCTTCATTGTCTCATTTCTAATTGCTGCTGCCTATCTTCATTCTGCAGGGAGCTCTTCTGGGTACTCTCAAGTAATAGCAACTCTCTTACTTCCCTAGGATTCTGAACAAATGAAGACTTTGTTTTAAATGCCCTATGGGAGACCCAAATATTGCCTTTACCACTGAGAAAGGCTAGGTGAGCGGACGTTACTTAGGACAAAAGTCGAATGGGACTGTGAACTTTGGAATTAGGAAGATTTATTCACCCAGGCAAGACAGTGCTGGAAGAAACAGCAGGACTTTTTGTCTCCTGTGTGCAGCTGGCTTCCTAGAGGATGAAGGGCAGGAAAGGAGGAAGTGGCTCTCCTCTTACTTAGCCCCTGGAGGAGCAGAGCTCAATACAGGCTTGTTTGTTTGTTTGTTCTTTGATGTTTTGAAATATTTACTTTTGGTGAAGAATGTTACACCTAAAATGATTCTAGGAAAACTCATTTTCAAAAAGTGATTTTATAAAAAATATAAACTAATTGATGCCCATTTCCATTTTAAAAAACTTCTTTACTATCTAAATATTAAAAAATAACATAATTAGAATAAATGTTTTTTAGGTAGTCATGTACTTTAATGTTTTTCCAAAGAATGTACTTTTTTTCAATTCAATGTTACTTTTTAAACATTTCAACAACAACCAAAAGATCAATTTTTTTCAGGGCTTTATTTTTTTTAATTAAAAAATTGATATACCCAAAGGGGGAATGACCAAAATACAAGGGTTTTTTGTGAATTAATAAGAATATACAAGGGAAATAATTCAGCAGAATTATTTCTTTCTTTGTTCCCTGTCATCAATTTGGTTTTATACTGTTTGAAAAGATTTTTGCATTTTGGTTGCATCTTGTTCAAAATAAGCTGGCAATATTCAACCAACCTATTAACAAATGGAGTACAAAAACTTCCTTATTTTAAGATGTTAAGAAAACAATTACTGAAAATGAAGCTTGCAAGCATTAACATTGATATTTATGTATAATAAAGCAAGGAAGGAACTGAGCAAAACATAAAATGAGAATTTCAATGGCATACAAGATTCAATTTTTGAATTCTTTGAATATTTGAGGGTAATTTTGTGCATATGTAATTTTATTTTTAAAACACAAATTTCTAGAATTACAATTATTTAAAACCTGCACATTTTTTAGATTTAATTTGCTCTCTAGGAGTTTTATGTCAAGTTTCCCTAGTAAACACTGCTTAAGAATTTGTCTCTTGAGTTCAAATTTATCCTCAATGTAGAATTTCTTTTGCCCAATAGTTTTCCCAGGCTACCAGTTTCATGGCTCAGTCCAGCTTCCCTGGAACAGAATGAGTTAAAGATGGAGAAAGACCAAAAGTATGTTTAGGGGAAATTTGTTCTTCGTGGCAGCAGAGTGGAGAAAAGGACCTTCCCCTCCAATACGTGCTACAGTCCAGCTTTCTCCATGTGGTGAAAATGTGGCACCAGGAGCCCCTGACGTCTTTCTGCCAAGCTTGGGAAGTCTGGGAGAATGGACCATCTTTCTCCCAGTGTCCATATAACAACCCCAGAAAACACATCTAATTCGCCTTTCTTGGGTCACCTGCCCAGCTCTAACCAATCATTCCCTCCCAGAGAATTGTACTGATTAGCCAAACCTGAATCAAGTGTGCAGCCCTGAGTTTCGGGTGCAGGGCCTATTTCTAAAATAAAAGGGGATGTGAAATGTGCAGAATGATCTGCAGTGCTCACCATTTCAAGTAGCAACGTGTTTGGAAATATATACATGTCGTTACATTTGACCTTTCAAAATCACCCTGCAATAGGTCAAAGGAAAAGGCAGTGGTACCGGTAATTTAGACTGAATGGCCTCACACATCACAGGTGCTCAAAAAATGTTTGGTGGATGAATAAATGGGATGGTGGGGAACCATCCTGTGAGATTAACACTCCCAACCCCGCTTGAGAGAGGAAAAAAGATCAGAGAGGTTAAGGAACTCGCCCAAGTTTATGTAGATGGTAAATGGAGGACCCATAATTCAAACCCAGGCCTCCTAGCAAAGCTCCCTGTCTAGGGGATTATTGTCAGCATTGAATCTTGGCACTAGAATTCAGGTACCCAGTACTTACCAGTATTCTCCATGCCACTCCTGAGTTGCCTTTTCTCCCACACCCCAAATACTGAAGTTCTTTGTAGAACTTCTACTCGGAATCCTGACTGTTCCCTTCCAAATAATTCTCAAAATTTAAAACTCTGATTTAATAAGTATTGAGTGGGGCTCAGGAATCTGTATTTGAGCTGCAGCTATGAACTGGGAGTTCAATCAGAAGTCGGTGAAAACATCAAATCTGGCCACCTCGATCTCCAGAAAACAATGTCCTTCCCACTTCTACATTTCAAATCTTGACCAAGTTCCTCTCATTGGTAAAGGCCATCCAGAATTATTCAGTGAAGGAAGTTGTGGTGGTGCTGCAAATAGACCATAAGTAGAATAGTTCAACACACACCATATACACACACACACACACACACACATACACACATCTATATCGAATTTCAGGAGACATATGGATGTCTTGTCACCCATCCATAGATGATCACTAATTAGGAGTCTTCAAAATTAGGTGGAAATTGCCCAACAAAACCATTTGCCTTCACGTCACATTAATTTTTCAATTCCAGCTATAACATTCCTGCCAACATTCCTGATCAGATATTTCTTACAAACCTCCAGATATGAGGACTGTTCTTCTCTGAATGTGTAGACTATTTATATTGGCCCCAAATCTATCTATTTGTAGCTTTCACCCACTAGTCCTAGTTTGATCCCTAAAACACAAGTACATCAAATCTACAAGGGTGAGTCAAAAATTATCCGCACTCCACTTATAACTTCTGTTGGCCACACTGTCTTATCAGCATTTTTCTTTCAAGGCTACTGTCTCCCCAGTTACTGCTGTGCAGGTATGAATGTGTTACATCAGTTCATCTGTAACCACGGTGTGAGCAAAAATGGATGCCCCACTTGTGATTTGCACAAAAGAAGAGCAGCATGCAGTGATTCTTTTTTTGTGGTCTGAGAGTGTACCTGGTGCCATTATTTATCGAAGACTGTGCACAGTATGGAGAAAGTGTTTTGTCGCGAAGAAGTGTGTATGAATGGATAGAGAAGTTCAAGGAAGGTTGTACATGTGTTAGCCCTCAAGAAGGGGCCAGATGCCTGTCCACGTCCATGGTTAATGACAACATTGAGTGTACTTGTGAAATGATTCTGTCAAATAGACAAGTGACACTGGATTAAGTGGCAAATCATTTGCAAATCAGCCATGGCCGAAAGGTTCAAACCTCAATGGTGCTCGTTACAGTGAGATGCTTATTGAAGATCTGAAGCCTAAACTTCAGATTAAATGCAGAAGACTGCTATCCAAGGGCGTTGTGATCCTGCATTACAATGCATGTCTGCACAATTCTGCCCACACTGTCGATACTCTGCAAAAACTTCGTTGTGAGGTGTTAAAGCATCCTCCCCATAGTCCTGATCTTGCTCCATCAGACTTTCACTCATTTGGTCCCCTGAAAGCAGCCCTACAAGGATGAAGATTCACTTCCGATGAAGAAGTGAAGACAGCATTACATTTGTGGCTCACAGCTCAGCCTAAAACATTTTTTAATGAGGGAATATGAAAGCTTGTTGACAGATGGACAAAGTGTATTGAAAAGCAAGGAGATTATGTTGAAAAATGACATATTTGTCTTTCCTAAAAGTTTATTAAAATAAATGCTACAGAGAGCATGGATAATTTTTGACTCACTCTCATAATCATTATTCCAAATGGCAGCCCTTTAAATATTTGTGTTACTGGTCATGTTCTCTGAAGACTTCTCCAGACTATTACCAATTTTAAGCTTGGGTCATTTGACATGGCTAGAGTCCCTTGACCATCTCAGCTCTCATTTATTTACTCAATAAATACGTACTAGGCATCTTCGCTTGCAAGGAACTAAATGCTTTTCATAGAAAGAACTAGACATTCTGGTTTCTGGTACTGGCTCTGAGCCTTAGGTCAGGGCGACCCTTGGGGAAATTTATCTCCATATTGACACCATGAGAGAGTTTGGTTAGAATCTCTAAATTCCACATTATAGAACCATCTTCCTGTCCCCATTTCTCCCCTCTGTATCTCTTTTTCCTTTTCCCTTCTCCTCTGAACTGTTCTGTTTCCCTCCCTGCCTTTCTGATCCCTCCAGTGTCTCTCTCTCATCTTGCACCATCTCTGTTTCATAGGTTCTATTCCTCTTTGTCCCCTTATATTTCTCTAACTCTGTCTCCCGTTCTGTCCCTCCATCTACTTCTGTCTCCCTGTATCTTTCTCACCTTAAAGAACAGTGTGTGAACAACAACAACAACAAAATCAAAACGAGGACAGGATATCTCTGGGTGAGGTTCTCAGCAGCCCAGCCGCTGATGGAAAGTTTTCAGCCAGCCAGATCCAGCTCCATTAACTGGCTCTGAGCATCCAGATTCCCAGACCACAGCCTCCTCCACCAACCTAGCAGGTGATATAAGACCTTGAAGGCCAAGGAGACAAAAAAAAAAGTTACTGTTCCAAAAGCTAATGGTCTATGAAATGAAAGTGTTTGGCCCATCTGTTCCACGTGGCCCCCTCACAATGGGGACCCTCAGCTGGCTCAAGCCAACCCTGAAGGAAAGCAGGAGGAGACTTGTCCCAGATCTGAGTCAACAGAGAAGACCAGGAGAGTCTGCCGAATGCAAATAGCTCAAGCCAAGATTTTTCCCTCACCAGTGCCATGCAACCCTCCAAACACGCCCACAGTATGAGCTTGGAAGGACCCCAAAGAGTCAGAAGACGTGGATTTGACTCACAGCTTTGCCACCAACTGACTGCAACCTTGGGTAGGCCACTTGTCCTTTCTGGGCTGCCATGTTCTCATCTATAAAAGAAGGAGTGCAAATGCTATCACCTAATTCTACAGCTGCTTCATTGCAAGGTTGTTGCAAAGGGATTAGGCCCATTTTGTTTCCCCGTAACTTACGTATCTGCTCCTATCCATAAGCATTTATAGCACCTTTCCATAGGATGAAGGGGTCAAGCAAGAAATAAAAAAGAAGGGAGAGTAAAGTTATGAAAAGACATGCATTTCTCCACCTTACAAAGAAACCTAAGGAGTTACTTAGGAGGCAGAGCTTCCAGGTTCCTTCTTTGTGCTACACAAATACCTATTCTTCAGGGCATGTCCCCAGACTCCTACTTCATCTCTACTTTGGTGGATTCATGGTGTCTGTCCCTTTAGGTTCCAACTACTGGCTGGACCAAAATTCCCTGCTCAGGGAAGCAGCACTACCAAAGCCGTTGTTCAAGCACTACTGAAGTCTTGGTTCCGATTGAACCGAGAAGGAAATCTGACCCAAGAGATCCCATCAGTAGGCTGGTCAGTGATCTTTGAGGTTGCCTAGAGCAAAGGACCGAAAGAGGGAGAAGATTAGCAAAGCCATTATGGAAGTCCCATCTGAAATTTGTGGCAGAAGTTATTAACATAATCAATTGAAATGAGAAGATAATGGAGCAGAGATATGAGAGAAATGGAGATACTTTGAGAGGCCATCTAATTCATGAGAAAGACAGAAAATAGTGGTTCCTGCATCCAGTTGGCTCCTGGCAGCATCCCAGGTCAACAAAGTTCCAACCTTCTGGAATCCATACAATGGTCTCTCTTTTTCTAATAGTGGCCAGAAGAAGAGTGTTCCTAGCAACCCAAGGAATGTCACCAACACACATGGGTGAGGACATTCATGCTGCAGGCATTGGCACCAAGTTCCTTAAAAGTTTAATCATGTAGGCAGCCAGCGATGGCAATGGTGTACTCTAGAAGAGTACACGAAATCATACCTTTGGGCAAGCTAAAAACCTTTGCAGTTTCCCCAAACCTATAAAATCTTGGTTCAACAAATTTACAGAAAAGCATATAGACCATTAATTAGTTCAACTGTTCATATTACAGTGAAGTGACTTGTATTTTAGAATTAAAGAACATGTAAGTGAAAAACTGAATTTCAGATAACTTAGGAAGCAGAGGAATGTGTATCCTGTTTTTCATAAATAACTCTCCCTTAAGCTCTTCAATCACATTCCCCTTCTTTTAGGGGCTGGGGTGCATGAGACAAAGCACAGTGTGCTCGTGTTCTGGAATTGGACAAACTCAGTTTTGTGACACTGGACAGCAATTGTTTCTGTGCCGCATTCAGTAGCCTTACTTCCTTTAGCATGTTTTTCTCCCCACCCTTCCAGGCTTGTAATCCTGGTTAAAACCCTCTACCTCCCTGGTGAATGAGAAGGTAAGAGGGAGGACACATGACCTTGATCTAGCCAAACATAGGACCCAGTTCCCCTGACCACAGTTTTTGGTCCCAGGGTAAGCATGTAACCTGAGCAAAGCTAATCAGAATCATTTATTAGGATCGTTTGGATTGGAACTGGAAGAAAAAGCCCCTAGCTTTTTTGGTCGCAGAGCTGGAAGTGTATGAAATTGGGTTTTCCAGTAGATGTCTTCCCTCCAAGTGAGGATAAATGGAACAGAGAAGAGCAATGAGGGAGCGAGCAAATTATCTTACTAGAGTCCCTAAAACATGGGACCACAATCCATGCGTCCTTAGATGTTGTCATATATAGATTTCTCTTCCCTCTGTTAATTCCATATCTCTCTGTAAAGCATGGAACTTTATCTATGTCCGTAGGCGTTCTGTTTCAGAAAGATAGATGTTGGATAGATAGATAGATAGATAGATAGATAGATAGATAGATAGATAGATAGATATAGATAGATGACAGATAGATAGCTAGATAGATGATTGATAAAATAGATATATAAATATAGATATATAGATATTAAATACTTGTATTCTCCTCTATCTGTGTAAGTGGGAAAGGATAAATATAGGAAATATAGGTTTGGGGAAACTGCAAAGGAAATATAGGTCAACCAAACAGTTTCAGGAAATTAGAAGCTGTGTCAAGAAGAAGGACTTTTCATCAACACCAGTGGTCAGAGACTTCCCTGGTGGTCCAGCGGCTAAGGCTCTGCACTCCCAATGCAGGGGACCCGCGTTTGATCCCTGGTCAGGGAACTAGATCCTACATGCTGCAACAAAGATCCCGCATGCTGCAATGAAGACCCAGCCTCAGCCAAATAAATAAATATTAAAACACACACACACACACACACACACACCAGTGGCCAAACACATAGACTGGGTAGAAAATAGATTCCAAAAAGGGTTAGGAGGCAATGCATTAGTCTAAAGCATTGCCAGAGGAAAGCTGATTTGCAGACTGAATCTCATTACTCCGGGAAGATAAAACCTTTGAATAATGAGTCTAAATATCATGAAATGGTACAATGAAGTAAATGGCAAAAGGAAGTAGGATATCCTGTGAATAAGACTTGATGGTCGTGGGAGGCGAAAGGGAAGAAGGTAGAAACGGGAAGGAGAAAAGGAGGAGGTTGTCTCTCTGCATTGCTGAGCCAGAAGTTCTGTTCATTGATATTACAGACCACGAGCTCACTGGAGAGGCAAAGGCCTCACATGGGAATAAAGCAAAAATATCTTCTGATCCACTGACTCCTGCTAGTTACCAGGGAAGTTAGGAGACTACCTGTGGGGAGACAGGGAAAATCACCTTCCAAGAGGATTTCATTTGCTGCTAATGATTTGAGGCCTTGTGGCACTGCACTGCATGACTTGAATTTACCAGCAGGAGTCCAGGTCAGGTGAGACAGCCCAGAACATCTCAACTATCTAAGCGTATTTGAGTTAAGGCTCTGTGAGATGCAAATAATGTGTTTTGAATCCCAGCCCCCATTTTCCAGATTTGTGACCTTGAGCAAATAAATTCAGCTACTCATCTGTGTTAAGGCGGTAATCACACCTGGGAAAGCTCTGGTGGAAAGTGGATATTGCACATAATCCAGGCCTAGCACAGGGCAGGCAAACAGTGGCCACTGGTTCCCTTCGTCAAGTGCTATGTCTCTTCCACTCACCGAGTTTTCCAGAATGCAAGGAAGATGTCTTAGTCAAGTGCCACTCACATTTTCTGCTCAAAGCAAATGCCAGATAATTTTGTTTAAATTGTCAGTGATGAGTACTGAAAAGGCAAAGGCAAAAGGATAAAGGACAGAACAACAAGAGGAACTGTAAGGAGGAAATTTTTTTAAGAAGGCATTTTTTAAAAGAATTTAGGTCATTAGATCATCACTAAGTTTGAGGAGGAAAAAAAATAGATGTCAAATGGTTTAATTTATCTGTTGTAATGAGTTAGATGTTTGGGATTAACAGATGCACACTACTATATATAAAATAGATACACAACAAGGACCTGCTGTATAGCACAGGGAATACTCCATGTTCTATATACTCAATATCTTGCAATAACCTGCAATGGCAAAGAATCTGAAAAAGAGTGTACATATAGATGCATATATATGTATAACTGAATCACTTTGCTGTACACCCAAAACTACACAACATTGTGAATCAACTCTACTTGAACCATAAAAAATGGTTTCATGGGCATATGCTCATCCCCAAATTCATTTGGTTGTATACATTAAATATGTACAACTCTTTACATGTCAATCATGTCTCAACGAAGTGGTTTAAAAAAAAAAAACTACTTCCTTTCCTCACAACAAAAATAAAATTAAGCAAGCATAACAGAAGCCCCAAACAAGGAAACCAACAAAAATAGAACCTCAATCATGACAGGTATGTATTTTGGGTTAATTCCTAGCAAACCTGTAGGGACAATGGGAAAAGCGACAGATGTGAATCTGTTGTATTTTCATGGCACTTTATAGACACGAAGCACTTTCTCGGGTGTCCTTGGATGGGTCCGTCATCAAAAAAATAAAATCAAAATAAAAATATAGGTCAGGACAGAGATGTTTAGTCCATACCAAGGTTATCAAAGCTTATTTTTCATTGTAAAAGTAAAACATGTTCAACCACCAAAAATTGTAAACATCATCAACAACAACAAATAGACGAAAAAAAATCAACCATGCCCTGTGCTCCTTCTTAGTCCTTCCTCTGAGACAACCAAATGTTGAAATATCTATATCGACTTAGATTTTTAAATGCTTTCACATTATTCAGATCACACTGAAAATGTATTCCTGTAACCTGCTTTATCATTTACCATTACAGTCTAATCAGATTCCCGTTTCTATACTTTTCATAAACATCAAAAATACTACAACCTATTGAACTTTTTCCTGTTGTTGGATACTATCTTTTTCCAAATTTTTACAGTTATACTTAACTTTTTGATACAGATTTTTGGGCAAAGAGCTGTTTTTCTTTTTTTTTTTCTTTTATATTGTTGAACATTTAGCTCACTTCCAATTTTGTGTAAAGCTACAGTGTTACCTAGTCAAGGGAAAAGGAAAAAATTAGTGCTGCCCTAAATCAAGACAAGGATGGCTACTTCTGATGGTACCCTGATTTTCCTATGAAGAACTGTCCCCTCCTCAAACCTCAGCCCCTGCTTTTGGTGCCCAGGGTGGGAAGAGGACTTGAACCTGGCATCTGCTTCAGGCATTGGTTTCGAGATAATCACAGGGGAGAGGGTGGGGGGCAGAGGGTGCCTTTCTTTGTAGCATTTGCCAATTTCTATGCTCTAAACACTCTCACCATTTCACTCGTTCTCCAGTTTTTGTTATCATCATCCAGTAGTCACTAGTTCTCAATCAGTGCTGCCACTCAATGTTGGTTGTACTAGAACAGCGCACAGGATCAGTCTCCGTGTTTGATGTTTGCTTACATCAGCTCTGTGACTCAAAGCAATAAAACATGTTTGAGAGCAGTCACAGAAAGTCCTGAACAGAAAATTTAAAACTTGGAGCTGAAGGCAGTGTTTTGTGATGCTCATGAAATTTAAGCTTCCAGGTTCCTCGCTTGCCGGTGCTTCTTCTAAATATACATATATTTGCATACCTAATTTTGTATTCAGAACTTTATATGCTTGTTTTAAAAAGACTAGTCTAAATTGTATAAACTTTAGACTCCACCCTGTTTGATCTTGTCAATTTGTTTCTTTAAGGTCTGCAGCACAGCTACAGGAGCTAACCCACTGTTCTTTCTTATGAAACACTGCAGATCTTTTTAAAAGGCAAGCTCTGACTCAAGAGGTGAGGTGCAGGGCCTGTGATTTTGCATTTCTAACAAGTTCCCAGGTGATGTTGATGCTGATGTTCCATGGACCACACTTTCACAGCAAGGTCTTAAATACAGTCTACAAAGCATCAGCCAGGAAATCTAGCAAAGCTTTTCTTTTAACAGTCCCTTCATTTGCCATGACACCACACAGGGTACTTTCACTACCTGGTTTGCCACTGGGCAAAGTAAACTACCAGTGTTCCATGATCTAGTGCTAACCATATCTTCCCTGCCTTCAAACCCAACAAGGTCAGATTCCCAGATTCCCTTTCCTGCGAAGACCTCTAGATTGCAATCACGCCTGATATTAGTTCTTGAATAGGTCAGAGTGCTTGGTTGAAAATGATAGAATTCATTTTATCTAGATAAAGCAGAAGGGAACTTATTATAGGGCACAAAGAAACTTGCGGAAGTCCTAGAACTTAAACACCAATATATTCTAATAAGAACAGCTAGCCCCAGTGAAATGGAGGATGTTTTCACTGGAGACCCCCATACCTCGGCCACCCACCACTCAGCATTTATAATGCTAGAGGCCAGAAGGTCAGTCAGTCCTTAGATCCTGGAGGACCAAACATCCCAATCACCATGTGAGCCAACAGATGCAATCTCCCTACCACTGGCTGACACCTCACATGGCTCATTCCTCCTCCCAAGTCTCAGTCTGTCTCATCTGCTTGATAAAACCGAGGTCAAATGCAGAACCTGGGCCACAAACGTCCCAAAAACATAATGTTTAGCTTCCTAGCCCCTTAAGAACAGAAAGACATGGTAGAAAGAGGTTAGAGTGGATGTTGAATGAGTCACTCTGCAGAATCTGGACACGCAACAAACATTTTTTTTTTAATATTTATTTATTTATTTGATTGCGTCTTAGTTGCAGCAGGCGGGCTCCTTAATTGTGGCATGTGAACTCTTAGCTGCAGCATGCATGTGGGATCTAGTTCCCTGATCAGGGATTGAACCTGGGGCCCCCTGCATTAGGAGCTCGGAGTCTTAACCACTGCACCACCAGGGAAGTCCCCAAACGTTCTTGAAAGAAATGAATGGATACAGTCTGACTTCATTTACTTACTCATGGTTCCTGATCTCCATAGTAATATCAGCTGAGAGATGCTGACTCCAGTTTTTACCTCTGCATGACTATTCATCTCTAATCTCCATCACCCACGGATTACAGCCTCTGAGTTCCCTTAGTTCAAACTCCCAGGAGAGAGAAAGATTTTTCACTGGCTAGACAATAAATCAGTTCTTCCTGGGTCAGGTGTCCATCTCAGCTTTCATTTTGCTATAGCTGCAGAGGTGGAAATGGTCACAGTCTGACAGCTTAAACTTGCCCCTTCTCCTGGGGAATTTCTTGAAAGGAAGAGACTTTGAAGTAAGAAGATAACCCCAGAGCCTGTCAGCTATACTGTCTGAGCTAGGTTTTAAAGGAGGAATAGGCATTCTCAAAATGGACAAAGGACCTTTTAGGGCTACAGCAGACAGGCACGCAAAGGCATGAAGATGTGAACTATTTTACAAACATTTTGTAATGAACTGGGTCTTTCCTTCCTTCCACTTGGTTCCAATTATGTTTGCTAACATTTGCCTTTCTCAAAATTTTAAAAGCAAATATTAGCCCTCTTTCCACTGCCTACATAAAAAAAAAAATTAACTCTTGTCTCTACCCTCATTCTCTTCTACTTCTTCATAAACCTCTGACTATTCTTAGGAATGTTACATAATTTCATTAAGTTTCTCATCCTATAAAACAGGGACAATAGAACCTACTTCTTCTAGGATACAGTGAGAAGGAATGATGTATGTAAAAATACACAGTGAACCCTAACACCACTACATAGATGGAAGCGATTAAAATGGTGATGGTCTCACTGGCCCAGATTTTTTCAAGACATTAAAGATGCCTCTTGACATCTCCTAATTAATCCCGTGTGCCCCTCAGCAGCAAAGGGCACACGTGATGCCTCAGCCACAAGTGAGCTGTGGCTCTACAGAGCATCCCTGCTTCTGCCTGCGCTGGCTCAGCAAGTCTGCTCCAAAGGTTGGCCCCGATGCCAAGGTCCTCACCTCTCCCGCCTCAGCGGGGCCTCATGCACACTCAGGCTTTGCTCCTGTGACTGCTACAGCTGCTGACCGAAGAACAACCTGAAATGCAGGCTAAGCTGGGGGCCAGCCTCGCACCTGCTTTTGGCTTCTGTTGAGCGTCAAGGACAGTTAAAACTGGAAGGATCTTAGATTCTCTAATCTTGCCCACACCCTAGTTTTTCTATTCTCAGGCAACGGCACCAGCAGTTACTCAGTTACTCAAGCCAAAAGTCTTATCTTCTTCTTCCATCCATCCCTTGCCCAGGAATGGATGGATGGATGAAAGGATGGATGGATGGATGAAATGATGGATGGATGGATGAAAGGATGGATGGATGGATGGATGGGGAATAAAATGTCCTCCCATTACCTCTATGATTTTATTCTCACAAGTATCACTATCTGTGAAAGGGAAGATTTGAGGCCCTTGGATCAATAAAGTCAAGGGAAGTCGGAGGATTGGGGAATCCAATTTTTAACAATGCTGACAGTGAGAGGCCAGATGCCAGGCAGCCCCTCATTTTGCCTGGCAGCTAGAGGGAAAACACTGAAGTCTTCCCAGAGAGAAACCAGAGCCTACTCAAGGAAAGAAATTGTTAAAGCCGAGGTAAGTCAAGATAGGCTTGGGGACATTGACTTTCTCCACAAAGAGCACTCTGTTCCCTCTCAATAAACCATTAGATTGTAGCCCTGACAATGATAGAACTTTGGAGCCTCCCAGAAGCCATTATTCAGTTACCAATAAAATAGGTAGGGAACGCTGATCTCATTTCTCAGTTGCAGAAAGCAGCTCAGAATGAAGAATCATCTTGAGTGGGAGCTTCTACACTCTGCTATTTCTTTCTCTTTCCTGAAGTGGAACTGATTTCAAATTGGAACATTCCATTGCTTTCTAGCAACACCTTGACTTAGGTCATAGACCACAGAGAATAGTCCAAGATCATAGCAATCACTGGTTTCTGTAAAAAGGAGCTATGATTTCACAAGCTCCCCTACCCTCACCTCTTCCCACTATCCCTCCCCAAGCCCTCGTGAATCAGGACTGGACATCAGAGGGGTCCTTCAAATGGCAAAGCACCAGAGTTGCATACCACCAAATCAACTTTCTTCTTCTTTAGAGGAGGGTATTCTTTGTTCACTTCCTAGAGTGAGAAGGCAGACTGTGTGGGCTTTGAATTCTGACTCCACCACTGTCTAGCTGTGTAGCTTTGGAAGACTCCATTTCCCTTCCAAGAATCAGGTGTGAGAAGGGGATAATGGTGAGGTTAAGAAGAAGAAATAGGAGAAACTATATATAAAAGCACTTAACTTGGTCCCTGGCATATCGCAGGTACTTTATTAATGTAGCCTTCTTTTCCCCCACCCTTATTCCAAGTCTTCCTTTCAAAACTCAAGCATAAGCCCAGATATGTAGTCAGGTCTAAAGAAAAGCTCTTCCACTCCTATAAAATCTTCCTATGAAATGAGCTATCATCACAGTTGGTGATCTCAGAGAGGCAGGTGTGCGTGGTGGCGTGAAGCAAGATCTTAATTCCCTGCCCAAGAATTGAACCTAGGTAGCCTGGATGAAAACCAGGAATCCTAGCCACCACACCCCCTGGCTCTGGCTCTTGCCCCCAGTGAAAAATGCATTTCTCACAGAGTCAAAAACTGTAAAAACAGGTACAAAATGTATTATTAGAGACATGGCACAACAACAAGTGGGAAAGCACACAGAGAAACAGTTTGTTAAGATAGAAGCAAGGCAGAGATGCACACCCAGAGAAAAAGAGTGTGGGGATCCCCTCTAATGAGGAATAGCACAGTAAAGAGATAGTTAAGTCATTTACATAGGGCAGTTCTTCCAGGTCTTTGTTTACCTTTGGCCAATCATCTGGTTTCTTTTTCCACACCTGACCTGCCCTAGGACTCTCCCCATCATGAGTGTGCAAATTTTTTCCAAGATGGATTGCAGCCCAGAGGCCTATGGGACGGCCTTAGCATCACATATTATGGGGTGGTGTCCCCAAGAAGCCTTTCTGCACATGTGCAATGTCTCCCTTGCCCCAAGGATGAGAAATATATGACCTCTTGATTCTTTACTCAAACAAGGTTTAGCTCCTCTCTGTTCCTGCCCTGACTGTTATCTTAAGGTGTCCACAGGAGACAAATCCTGATTATTTACCTTATTTCTGTTATTACTTCCATTTCAGAGAGCAAACAAGAGGCTGACTGCAAATGTCTAACCTGGAGCCCACCTATCTCCTGTCTCAGGAAATGCAAAATGGAGACCAGTTGTAAGGGTCTGGCCTGAAGCCCATCTTTTTTCCTGCCTCATTGGGGCTTTCTGTCCTTCTTTATGGAAGGCTAATAAACAGTCATGTGACAGCAGTATCACCAGGAGCCAGTGTATCTGGGATTATAGGCTCCTATTGGCACTTACTTTCTGTGTAACCTGTGACAAGTTACGTAACCTCTCCGAACCTCAGCCTCCCATCTGTGATAATAATACAACCATTCACATAGGATTGTTGTGTGTATCCAAGAGTTACATGCAGTGTGCTTAGAACAGTACCCAGGGCAGCATAAGCCCCATAAGTGTGAATTGGGTTTATGTGACAACTTTGCTATAAAGGTCTGCTTTATTGAAACGCCTCCCACCCCCTGCTCCTGTCTTTTGTCTTCCACTGGGGATGATAATTACCCTTCTGTAGCCCAGGGGTATCAGCATACACCTGAGGAGTGATAGTCTCCCCTGGGGTGGGGGTGGGGTAGGGCTTAATGATATGGAAGACGGTTGGTTTAGGGTTGGAGGTTAAACCTTCGGTGAATAGGAGAAGGAATGTCCTTTCCTCAAAAGGTTCCCAGGCTTTCCTGGAACTGGATTTCAAGGAGTCTAGAAGTCTGAGCTGCACTCCTGGAAGATGTGCTTAGATGGTAGCCATCAGAGAGAATAGGCGAGGATAGAGCCTCAGAGAGATGCCATAGTTCAGAATTCAGGTTACCTAGTTCTGTGCTGTTCTATGCTTATATCCCTCTTAGGTTTGTTTGTACCTCCCCTTATGTTTGTTTGCCATAATAAATGGATGTTGTCTTCTATGCCAACTCCACTCTGCAGGTAGAAGTTGCTTTATTAGCAGAGGATCGAGAAAAAGTCTGGCGCTCCCTCCAGATTCACCAGAAAACGTGGCCATGACTGAGTAGCATAGCCTTCCAGGTGTTAAAGGATGGAGTGTGAAGGCACATGGACCCACAGGTCATGTTCTTCCTGCATCTGTCCCTGCTTCAGTGTCCCTGCCTCAGCCCAGCTGCAGCATCAGAAGCAAAGAAGTAGCCAGATGTAAATAATTCATGTGGCCCAATCTGACCTGATAGGGGCCTGTCTGTCCATAAAATAATGGTTTCCTCTTACCATGCTTTTCAAGTGAATTTCTCAAAATGTATATGATGTATTGTCACCAGACAGTACATAAAGAGGAACTGATGTCTTTTCCCACCCAGCCTCCACATGCACCTCATACTCCATGACCTCCACCATTCACACCAACATACCACCCTGAGAAAATTGTCATGGGAAGAATCCGGGATGTCAGATCTTGTCCTCTAAGTTTTAAAGAGCCACAGTGCAGAACTAGAACAGAAAGATGAAGAGCTCATTAGCAGCCTGTGCTTTGCAGTTAGACTGCCTGCCTTCCCATACTGGCCCTGCTGTCACCTGGCACGTGGGCAAGTTCCTTAACCTCCCTCTGCCTTGATTTTCTCAAGTATCGAGTGTGTAATAACAAGAGCACTTCCCTCAGAGAATTGTGAGCATCCTGTGAAATATATAAAACACTTGGCACGGTGCCTGGTGCATAGTAACCACCCCGTCGATGACAGCTGCTATTATTCTGGGGAGGAATATGAGCTAAAAAGATTTTCCTTGCCTGCCACAACTTGATTTAAAAAAGCTATATATACAACCATATAAAATTATATGTATATAACTATAGTTATATATATATAGTCACAACCTGATTTTTAAAACAATATATACATAAAACTATATATATAGTTATTAGCCACAACTTGATTAAAAAACTATACATATATAACTATATAAAACTGCGTGTATAACTATAGTTATATATCTATGTAACTATTGTAATCTAGACATATAGCCACAATTTGATTTAAAAAACTACAAATACTGAATGCTAACTCATATATATGGAATTGTAAAAAAGATGGTACTGATGAACCCAGTGACAGGGCAAGAATAAGGATGCACATGCAGAGAATGGACTGGAGGACACGGGGTTGGGGGGGAGGAGTGTGTGAAGGGGAAGCTGGGGCCAAGTGAAAGAGTAGCATAGACATATTTACACTACCAACCGTAAAATAGATAGCTAGTGGGAAGTTGCTGTATAACAAAGGGAGATCAACTCGATGATGGGTGATGCCTTAGAGGGCCCGGATAGGGAGGGTGGGAGGGAGTCGCGGGAGGGAGGGGATATGGGGATATATGTACAAATACAGCTGATTCACTTTGGTGTACCTCAAAAACTGGTACAAGAGTGTAGAGTAATTATATTGCAATAAAGAGCTTAAAAAAAAAAAGACACTTGGAGAAGACAGCCATCTAAAGTTCAAGGAGATAGGTCTCAGAAGGCTCTGCTGACACCTTGATCTCAGACTTCTAGCCTCCGGAACCATGAGAAAATAAGTTTCTGTTCTTGAAGCCACCCAGCCTGTGGTACTTTGTGAAGGAAGCCTAGCAAACTAACATACTCCCTGATGCTGTGAGCTTGGGCAAAGCAGCCACTCTGGGCTTTGTGTAAAAGTAGAAATTGCTAGTGTGCCTCTCTTTAGCTCTGTAAGCCTCCGTGATGGAACTTTAAATCACCAGCGGCAGCAACAGTGGTGGTTTCTCCCAAACCACCTTCAGCCTCAAAGCAAGAGCGGGCACGTAGATGCACAGGGAAACTGCTTTTCGGAGGGCCTGGGGGTGTCTTCTTTCACACGGCTCCTTCTCGCCTCCACTGGAACGCTGCAGAGCCCAACACCACCTGCTCTCATGGCATTTCATGCAAGTGCATTCCAGGAAACAACACAAATACTCGAGTGGCAGCAGGCCCTAGTGAGGTCAGCAGACGATGAATTAGTGATTCTCCAATAGCCAAAGAGTTGCATAACTTAAATATGCGTGCACAAATGTTTGTCTATCATATCGATCATCTGTATATGTATTTGTTAACGCTTAGAACAAAGTTCTGATATCTGTAACTAATTCCAACCAGCATGTTGCCTCCAGAAATTAAGAAATTAAGTACAATCATTTGAAAAGAAAAAAACCAAAAACAAACCCCAAAAAAACCCTATATATATCTATATATAACTATAACTGTAACTATAACTAGATATAGATATAGATATAGCTAGATGTAAAACTGGGAAAAAAGTATTAGAAAAGTTGTAACAGAGTTAGATGCTAATAGAATCTTGAGAAAGGATTTCTTCATCTGATCCCCCTCCCCCACCTGGAGTTAGCACCACCTTCTCCCACATCTGGATTTGGCAACAAGGGTGAGGAAGGGGGCTTACAATAGAACACAGAGGGGAAAAAATGGGGCAAGATCTCAAAGGAAATGGTGTTCCCTTCCAGATGTTTCTGTTCACTTCCCAACTAGGCACCCTAAAATGGAAGTGTGTCCCCTGAGTTAACATCCTCACTGAGCCAGAGAAGGGCAGGACAAAGCTGGAAGAGGGCCTGAGAGTTCCTGCTGGTCTCCTGCAGTCCTAGAGAAGCTGAAGGTGTTACCCCGTAGAGCTAAATCGGACTCCATGTTAGATCAGTTTCTTTGACGTTAATCCTTTGCTTTTTGCTGCTTTTTTTGTTGTGATCATACATGATAACCTGACCCAGGGAACACAGCCCCTCTGCCTGAATGTTGAATTAAAGTGCCGCTGTTCAGCCCACCTGGTGGAAAACCTGCCCTGCCCACCTGTGTGAATGGCTTAAATAAACATAGCACTTCACCAAGTCTGGTCATTCCCGGATATATTTTGTAAGACTGATGGCCCTTTCACCTTACTTCCTCACAGCCCCTCCCTCTCTGATTCTATAAAACACACTGGCATCCAAAGGCGAATAAGATGGTTTTTTAGGAGACATTAGTCTGCCATCTTCTCAGTTTGCTGGCTTTCTGAATAAAGTCGCATTCCTTGCCTCAACAGCTCGTCTCTGATTCATTGGCCTGTTGTGCGGCAAGCAGAACAAGCTTGGACTGGGTAATAAAGGGGTGTTCCATCCTAATCTTTCCCAGAACCCCACAGAGGGCAAAGTGAGGAGGAAAGAAAGAGCCCTTTGGCCTGAACAGCTCTCACACTCAGAACAGAGAAGAGAGTTTGTCATCACCAGACTGTAGACAACTTCTCAAAGTCATTTTGTGTGAGAGTTGTGGGTTTCTGGGAGAAGGGAGGTTGGGGTTTGGATGGGCTTTAGGGCAGTTGGAAGAATTAAGGGTTTTGAACATTTGTAGGGGGGGAGGTTGGAGTTTGAGGGGCAATTCTGTTTGGTTTAGTTTGGTGTATATTAACACCCAGTCTGGAAAACATTGAGTTTAGGCCTGGGGGACAAGAGGGTGACCACTGTCGCTGGGGGTGGGGGTGGGGGGGCTCCTTCACATCTTCCTTTGCACCACCAAAGAGTGGCTTCATTCAGACTCCCTCCGCCTTTTACACTCACCCTCTCTTATTCATGAGCTAGTCTCTCAAGGGCAAAATCCAGAGCCCTCCCAGTGCCCCTCTGGCATTTGCTTCCAGGCTCTGAACTCTGTGTGTCTCTTCCACCCACCAGGAGGCAGCCAGGCAGACAGAGGTCCTATGAGATGAGTGGTCCTGGGCCTCCCTCAGGCACTTGCTCATCCACCACCCCTCCACCCAGGAGTTGGGACAAAAGGGGATGAGAAAAAGAAAGCCCAGTGCCAAGGTAGTGTTCTCATCTCCAGCTGTGTGTTCTTGAGCAGGTCAGGCCTCTGTTTGGGGACCTCAGTTTCTCCATCTGCACCTTGAAGATACCAGACCACATCATAGCCAAGCATCTTGGGAGCTCTTATAGCCCATGACTTATTGAGTCATACATTCAACTGCCCCTTCGCCTTCCCCTTGATACCAAGCAGGATGCTGTGGGGCTTCTGGGTACCAAAGACTTTTCTGTGTCCCCCATTTCCTGTTTATAGGAAATAGGCTTCATTCAACCTCCAAGACCTTTCCTGAGTTCCAAGGGGCAGGTTCAAACAGTTGCTAATTAGGGAAGAGAGGGGATTCGGGGACAAGGGAGGAGTAGTCAAAGGAAACAATAGTGCAGCCTTGGGGCTGGGTCCTGGTTCCCCCTCAAGGGATACACATAACAATATCTTTGAGCTGTTTTGCAAATACTGAAACCACTACTAAGTGGGAGAAGTTAAGGGTGTGCTGCCCACAAGCATGTAGACCCCAGACTAGTTAGAACCAGAAGGTTGATGATGTTGACTCCCACTTACCTCCCCACCAACCAATCAGAAGATTGTTCATGAGGGGATCACACCCTCTTTGAACCATTACTATAACACTCCCCACTACCTCTCCAAGTTGGGAGACACAGTTTTGAGGGCATTAGCCTGCTGTGGCCCCCTTTGTCTGCAAAGCAATAAAGCTCTTTTCTACTTCACCCCAAAATCTGTCTCCAAGATTTAATTTGGTGTCAGGGTACAGAGGCCAGATTCAGCTTCACCCTCGCCACCTCCATATACCCTCCTGCTCTAGTTCCTACAATTGAGGCTAGGAGTGACCCACGGCCCTTCCCAGACAAAGCATTTTGCCAAACTAGACTCAGAAGAGCTCCTGTGGTCTCCCGCTGTCCCCTAGTGCCAATCAGCCAAGCAGCGGCATTTGCAGATGAACATTTTTAGAATGAGCCCCGGGCAGAGGAACAGGATTACATAATCGCTCTGTTTTAATGAAGGAGAGAGGAAGAAAGGAAGCAAGGGAGATCTTGGCACAGAAGCAGGGTTTTAATGAATTGCTGAAGTGAGAAGGAGAGTTGATGCAAGATGCTGTGCCTGGTTCATTTCTCATTTGCCACAGAAATACATTCAGGAGAATTGGTACCCAAACAAGATTGATTATTTGATTGAATCAACTGGACAAGTTAGAGAACTGATCAATTCAGTTGACTATTACTTGTATTTTTTTTTTAATCAAACTCTTTTGTGCACTGAATGGCTGGTTATTTTCCTAAATTATTTGGGTAAACAAGTATATAGGTATCCTTCAATGGTGTCCAAGTGTCATTGCCACCCTGGTTCCACCGGTTAAAAGTGATGTTTCCTTCCTGATTACTCACATAACATTGTCTAAGTACCTCTCTGGTCATTTGTCATTTCTCCCTTGGAATTTATCTCCCTTCTGGGCCCAGAAGCTTACCCAGGACAGGATTCATCCCAATGTCTATCTGTCCCCTCGATAGTGATGTGTTATAATGCCAAGAACACGGTACATATTTTCTAAATGTTTATAAGTAAGTAGGTGGAAAGTACCTTATTGGCACAGCGTGTCTCCCTTTAGAAAATTGTTGAATGCCTATTAGTCATTCACTTATTCAACAACAAATACTGAGAAATTACTATGTGCCAGGTATTGTTCTAGATTCTGGGAATACAAGCAATGAATCAAAGAGACAAGAGCCCTACCCCAAGGCTTACATTGTGGTCAACTGATAATTTTTAAATAATTCAAACCCTTAAATGGAAAGTCAGTAGGTCTCTGGAAAGACAATCAATTTACGATTCCAGCAAACACACTGATGTTCTTCAACCTTCTTAAGAACTTGGGAAGAACACAAGTCTTGGCATCATAAAATGAACCGTCCTGGGGCTCAGTTGTCTTATCTGTATAATGGGAATAACAACACCCTATTTCTTAGGATTAAAAAAGTGCCTGGCACTACACCTGGCATATTTGGGGTACTCATATTATTATCCTCAATGCCAACATGGCCACATCTGCCATAAAGAACAGGAACATCCACATCTTATCACATTTTCCTGATTCTTTTATAGAAATTTCTATTTCCAACAGCCTCTGGGGGAAAAAACGAGGTGCTTTCTGGGAGAATATGACCCAGCACTGTGCTTACAACACCAGAAAAATCCCATAACTTAAAACAAAAGGCCAAGGGTGGGGGATTTCCCTGGTGATCCAGTGGTTAAGACTCCATGCTCCCAATGCAAGGGGCACGGGTTCTATCCCTGTTCAGGGAATAGAATCCTACATGCCGCAACTAAGAGCCCACATGTAACAACGGAGATCCAGCACGCCACAACTAAAACCAAGCACAGCCAAATAAATGAAATATTTTTTTAAAAAGGGTGGGTGGGTGGGTGGGTAATGACAGCACTTTTTCTTCCAAGGCAAAAACACGAGGGCCCTCAGTGTGACGCATCCAGCACTTCGGACCTTACAAAGTGGCTTTAGTGAAGAATTTCGGAAAAAAATAAAGCCACTCACTCCTTTGACCCTAAAAGACGAAACTTAGCAGTATTTTACAGGTTCAAAGAGTCTCATTTCTGCTCTGTCATTTTGCCCATCTCTTTAGAAAATGTAAGTGTCTGTAAAAGGTTTCAAGTAACATCTCTCACTCAGCCTCTCTGTGAATTCCTGTGATTCTCCGTAAAAGACCAAGCCTCTTCTGTCCCAAGGGATGGAAGCCAGGAACCCAGATATGGTACCTAGCCTGAGAGTAGCATGACAGTCAGAGAGACAAGTCCCTATAGCAGCAAGAACACTTTCTCCAAAGATCTAAATTCTTGTCCCTGCCAAGATGATGCCTGGGAGATGCCCCTTGTCCTTGGCCATCCTCCCTCCCAAGCATGCCTCTCTCTTTGTACTTTACCCAATAAGAAAAATTCCCTCCCCTCTGTTCGCCCCATATTGCACACTCAGGGCACACTGGACATTTTGCTCTCACCCAAACAAGATGAACATTCACACCTACCATCCTTCTGCCCAGAAGAATTTCTTTCTCTTCCTAATAAACACCAGCTCATCTTTCAAGACCCACTCATCCATCGCCTTTCTGTGAAATCTTTCTCCAAACCCTCAGATCAAATTAATTATTCCCCACTCTAGGCTCTTACACTGTTTGTCTTCTTCTTTGAATTCTCATTCTCATTATGTACTATTCAGTTTAGAGAAGAGAGGAGCAGATAAAAGAGAATGGGGGCATTAAGGTTGCTGCTGTGGGAAAATTTCTCTTCTCTTAAAACATCTTAAAGATTGGCCTTCTGCCTCCACTCCTCCCCACAGTGGTGGAGTGAGTTATATGGTTGGTGGACAAGTCCATTTGTCCAATGCCTAAAGAGGCTGGAGGGAGCATATCAAAGGGCACGGGCATCACTCATTTGTTCTCTTCTTCCATCTCCATGTGGACCAATGAGAATCAGAGATCCGGGTGTCTCCTTTGAACCTTCAAATTTTCCCTCGGATGGGCTCTTTCAAGGCCTAAGCTGGAGGAAATAGCAAGCTCATTTTAGCTCTTAAGCTAAGCAACATCTTCCAACCTTTATTTATTATTAATAACAAGGTGCTCTGTTTCTCTATATGCCAGCCTATTTTGTTTCATTTCTCCACTGGTTAAGCACTCAAGTAGAGAAATAGGAGGGCTCTATTTTGTACTACCCGAAAGAACTCTAACAATCACATAGATAATTTGGGGCTACAGTGTATGTGACTGGACTTACCAAGAGTTCCTGTTGTGTTTCCTGTCTAGCATTTATCCCATTGCGTGGCATCTATTTGCGAAGAGAATCACAGAAGAGATGAGGAGGAGTAAAGGGGGATGATCCCAGTTTGGAACAGGATGCATCTGGATAAGCAGCCCTTGAGCTCTTGAGACAGTGTGTGTTGTGGGTATAGGAGACATTGGTGTGGGATGGTAGCCGAAGTCTGAGTAGGAAATAGCATTCCCTGTACAAAAGGTGACGAAGACCTTTCCTCCAGTTCTGAGAGCATCCCGGTTTCAACCTGGAGGCCTGGGGTAGCTGCTGCTTTTCTGTGGCTTGTCATGCATGCTGATCTCACTTGCAGAATGCTGTAGGTGGCGAGCCAACTTCTCTGTCCTCACATGGTAGATGCACTGTCCCCAGACTCCTTTCTCCTCTGTTCCCAAGACATCTTAGCAAACCTCCTCAGCAAGTCACTGATTAATTTGCAAGGCTATTGCTGGCCTGTGCATGCAGCAGCCGTCTCCCCGACATCACTCCCTCCTCCCAAGCCCTATATCCACAGCCGTATGTTCCTCCTCTAACACTCCTGATGGAGTTAGCCAATGTTTCAAAGTTACGTAAGCCTTAGTCAGTAACAGTTGCCTGGCAGAAGGACAATGGTTTAAGAGGAAGAAATTAGCAGAGAGAGAGAGAAAGGAAGTCAGAAAACAAAAGTAGAGAAATAGAGAAAAATCTGAAAGAAAAAAAAAAAATAGAGAGAATCCAATTGTTAGGGAACAATACAGTCAAATCAATTAAATTGTGTCTTCCCTGTGACAACCACCCCCTCCCCAAGCATGCTCTTGACCTTACTCCCACCCGAAACACCTTCCCTCCCTCCATGGCATCTTCCAATTCTCCCTTCTATAGGAGGAGCCACCATCCCCAGCACCAGCCGGTATTTCCATAGCAAATGAAATGTCTCCCCCACCCCCTTCACGAAAGGAGAGAACAATCAAGTCTCTCTGCTCCACTTGCTTCCTGCCGCCCGCATCCTCCCCCCAGAAGGAATAGCTCATCTAATTGGTGACAATCTGACCCCATCCATGTTTCACTGAGGGGCTGGGACCAAGGTGTGAGAAGTTGCCTTTTAACACAGGGTATAGCCTACTCTGGTGCTCTTTCACTGCCTGACCCCAGGCTGCACGAAGGGCGGTCCTCTTATTTCCACTCCCCTGGGGTGAGCCTGCCTGCTCAGGTCTTCCTTTGGGCAGGCAGCGAAGGCCTGAAATTCTCTGTTTAGAGGGCAAATGGACAAGGCTGCAGGGAGCCAGCTAGGAGTCACCTGAATTAGAGGACCACCTCTCCCATGGGGAGGTCTCCGAAATCTGGATGTGCGGAAGAAGCAGCCTATTCTGACCTCAAGACCACATTCTTCAGCACAGTTTACAGTGAAGCTCGTGCTATGGGGCTTACTGAGCATTTTCTTTCCTTGTTTTTTTTTTTTGGCCGTGCCACATGGCATGTGGGATCTTAGTTCCCTGACCAAGACTCCAACCTGTGCCTTCTGTATTGGAAGCACAGTCTTAACCACTGGACTGCCAGGGAAGTCCGCTTGACTCTAGAATAATGTGTTTCTTTGATTCACATTCAGCCACGTTGGTTTATACTTGATTGGGTTAAAATAGCGATTCTCAGCCTTGAGCAAGCATCAGGATGGCCAGGAGGGCTGGCTGAAATACCGATCTCTGGACAGCACCCCTACAGTCTGAGTCAGCAGATCATGGGTGAGCCTGAGAATGCATATTTCTAACAAATTCCCCAGTGAGGCTGCTGCTGGTCTGGGGACCCCACTTTGAGAACCATTGGATCAAGCACAAGAAGAGAAGAAGGTAAGCAACATCTTTTCCTAATACTCAACACATTTGTTATTCCTTGTTGAATGGTATTTTCCCCCAAAATTCCAAGTGAGCAGTGACCTTGTTTATCTTGTTTACAATTCTGTCCCCAGCGCCGCGCACAAATTAAGAGCTCAGTGATCATTTGCTAATGAGTTAGACCGAACACCTGTCCTTATTAATGGTACATCTCTGTCACATAAGAACATTTGGCCCTGCCACAAGGCAGTGAGACATTATTCTGTACTCTTCTACTGGGAGGTGCAGAAGTTACGAATTATAAAATTTCAGACAGCCCCCACCCCAAAGCTACAACCTGTGTTCCCCTGGCACCATTGCCCCCAGGATGTTCATTTCCATGAAGACCTGCCCTGGGTGAAAACTGGAAGAAGGGAAGAGGGACGGAACGGGGATGTTTGTTTGCTTAACCAGTCACGTAGGAGGGCCTGGGCAGTCCTTCCTGCTTCCAACCCTTGGTGAGAAAACAGTGCTCTGTTGTAATTGTTATTAAAGCCGTTGGCAATAATACGCCTTGTAAATTGTCTGCAGGGTTGCTAGCAACCAGGAATGCCCTGATTGCTCATGGCTTGTTCAGAATACATTGGAATGCAGCTCAAGCTGTGATGAAGGAATGATCTCAGAAATAAATCAGATTTGGTGCAGGAAGCCACATCTATATTTCATGTGCCTGCGTCTGCAGGAATGCTTCAGTAATTGGTTTAAAAATATCCATGACATCTGTTGATTCTTCTACTTTTAAGTGTGCATCTTTATCTTTGTCTTTTTTGCAAAAGATTATGCTGCAAAACAGAGAAAGGGGAGAAAATGTTGCAGTAGCTACATTTAAAAAGCCTTTGCCCTCCTGGCCCTCTTCAGATTGATCTGCTGGTCACCTGGCCTAATACAGAATCATAGCTCCTTCAGACCCTCATGAGAATGAAACAGACTATAAATAAATACATGGCATGCCTACAGGTGAGCACTCACTTGGGACACGTCAATAATTTCACAGCGTTGAGAGTGTTTGGTAATTCCAAATTTTTACGTATCTATCCCAGAAATTATAGCCCCCACTGGAAATATACAAGCAAAGCCACATCTGCATTTAGCGTTTTCAGTTGGGGAAGTCTCCCTGGAAAGCTTCCTATTGCCCTCCGGCCTCAGTTAAGTCAGATGTAAAATGCGGAAACTGACAGAACCTACTTCATGAAAATTGTTATGAGAATCAAGGGAGAAAATGTGGGAAATATCTACATATGTAAATAAGGACTCTATAAACATTTTCTATCACTATTGCTGCATTGTTATTACTGTTCTTGTCGTTGAATAACATTCAAGGCCCACAGCATCAGTGAGACTTGTCAGGCAAAGAAGTTTGGACACCTAAGGCTCATCCCTCCCTGGCCTCTTGCTTAAGTTGCAGCCCTGGGGCCGTCCTTGCGGCTCACCTTTGTATGTCTATTACTTCCACCTGAAATGCCTTTTCCCCTTCCCATTCTTCACCGATTTTCCCCTTGTCTAAAGTGAGATGGAGGGGTTGCTATCCCGCATCACACTATCTCAATCCAGAGTGGATGCCCTATTTGAGCTTCATCACAGCCCAGGAGCATCCTGCCAGAGCAGTTTTCATGCTGGTTGATCCTTTTCTGTTTTCTGGTCTGTCTCTTCCTCTAGATTGTGAGCATCCTTGGATGTGCATCTGATGTTATTGGATGTCTAACTGCAACAAATACATGTGATGAGTAAGAATTAAAAGGATGGCTGTCACCTGTCTCTTTTGCTAATTTCTTTTTTTAACTTTATTTATTTATTTATTTATTTTATTGGCTGTGTTGGGTCTTTTTTGCTGTGCGCGGGCTTCCTTTTTAGTTGTGGTGAGTGGGGGCTACTCTTCGTTGTGGTGCGCAGGCTCCTCATTGCCATGGCTGCTCTTGTGGTGGAGCACAGGCTCTAGGCGTGAGGGCTTCAGTAGTTGCAGCACATGGGCTCAATAGTTGTGGCTCACAGGCTCTAAAGCGCAGGCTCAATAGTTACGGCACACGCACTTAGTTGCTCTGCAGCCTGTGGGATCTTCCTGGAGCAGGGATCGAACCCGTGTCCCCTGCATTGGCAGGCAGATTCTCAACCACTGCGCCACCTAGGAAGTCCCTGCTAATTTCTTAAAATGGGTTTGGTGGGAAAATTAAATGCCAAACAGCTAGAATTCACATTGGCAAAAGGAGAATGTATTTTGGAATAAATACGAGTGAGGATTGTGGATAGAGTGATGAGTATATGGGCTTTGAAGTCGAGCCTGGATTCTAAATCTGGCTGTGTCACTTACTAGCTGTGTGACTTTGGTCATGTTCACTTCACTTCTCTGGACCTCTTTTCTCATCCAAAAAGTGTAAATAACTCACAGGGTGGCATAAAAAGATAAAATTGGTGCTCTGGACTGAATTGTGCCCTTCCAAAATCCCTCCCTCCCCCCCCTTCCTCTTTCTCCTTCTTCCCCTCTCTTCCTCCCTCTCTCTCTTCCTCTCCCTCCTTCTCACTGCCTCTCTCTCCCCCCAGCCAATGTGATAGGCCATGTGAGAACACAGCAAGAAGGCAGCTGTCTGCAAACCAGGAAGAGAAACTTCACCAGAAACTGATCATGCCCGGCACCTTGATCTTGGACTTCCAGCCTCCAGAACGGTGAGAAAATAAATTTCTGCTGTTTAAGCCAGCGGTCCCCAACCTTTTTGGCACCAGGGACCATTTTCATGGCAGACACTATTTCCATGAACTTTGCCAGGGGCGGGGAACAGGGTATGGTTCAAGTGGTAATGCGAGCCATGGAGAGCAATGGGGAGTGGCAGATAAAGCTTCCCTCGCTCGCCCACTTCTCACCCTCTTGCGGTGTAGCCCAGTTCCTAACACACTCCAGACCGGTACCAGTCCGTGGCCTGGGGGATTGAGGACCCCTGATTTAAGCCACCCAGTCCATGGTATTTTGTTACGGCAGCCTGAAGAGACTAACACAATCGGCATGTGTAAAGGGACTTTGAACATAACATATACCACATGACACAAAGTAAATGCCTAATAAACATTGGCCTTTCAGATCATTTTCAATTGTGTTTGATTTTTTAAATGAGACTGGTTATAATAACACCAGCATTTATAATAAAAAAGAAAAACAGTTGGAAAATAGTGTAAAATACAAAAATTATTTTTGCCAAGTAGAAATATTTATCTACTTTTTTGGGCAAAGTCAGCATATACAGCCAAGGTGTGATGCTCCTATCAATGGATAAAATTACATGAAAAGCCACTGATCGATCACTTAAAACACCGTTTCACACACTGATGATAAATGCTTCCATCACTAACATTTATAAGCAAGCCAGTCTGAGCAAAGAAACTGACGGGGTGTACTTTCCTCTCCTTTTTCTGCTATTGGCCATGATCTTGTGAATGAGTGACCTGGTCAACTCAAACTTGCCTTCCTACAGAATTTTCCTGGGGATCTTTAAGACACTGATGCCTGGGTCTCATCCTCCGGAAATGCTGCCTTAATTGGTTTACAGTGGAGCTGGACCTCGAGCATGTCCCAGGCCCTCTCCAGATAATTTAAACCAGCCAAGTTTGAGAACCACTCAGCAGGGGGTTGGCAGGGTGGATTTGCTGTTTTCCCTGTTGTCTGTTGCCTGGCCAGTGGCCATCACTGGATAATTAGGGCTTTTTCTTTTGCTCCCAGGAAGGAGTTGAATATTATATCAATGAAAAGCACCCAATTAACCATCTTCATAGACATAAGCTACTCAAGTTCCCTGCATTGCACCTGCTTTACCTGTAAATTGAAGACAATCCCTGTGCCCTGGAACTGATGTCAACAACAGCAATACAGTAATTAACACATGTCACGCTAGAGCCATGTTTCAGGCACAAGTCTGAGTGCTCTATACATCTTATTTCATCTGACCGTCACCAAAGCTCTGAGGGGTAGGGACTAATGTTATCCCAGTTATGCAGTTAAGGTAGCTGAGTCTCAGCCACAACAAGAAATCACAGACTGAGCCACATCACAGCAACGTGACAAAGATGGACCTGGAACACAGCACTGCCCGGCCCTCACTCTCTACCCTGCACTCCAATGCCCTGGGCTGTTTCCTGTCTCCTGGGCTACAGGAAATTATGTGTCTTAAGAGCTTAGCACAGGGCCTGGAACATAGGAGTCCCTGAAACATAGGAATTTCCTTCCTACTCCTTAGAGCCCATTCTTACAAGGCAAAACCAAGGTCAACACCCTCAATGTCCAAGCCAGATTCCAGAAAACATCAGAACCTGACCAAAACAGAACAGATCCTGTTCTGCAAGGCAACAGCACTGAAGTTGGTCACTGACCCAACCTTGCATCGGTGCCATCTTCACCAAGCACTCTCTACTAGCCAGACTCAGGCCACTGGCAGCTGTGTCGGAGCTGGCCTTGCAGCACCCATACCTGCCAGGCTTGCCAAAGGCTGCAAGAAAGCACCAGAGCATCCAGAGACATCCATACATTCTCACGCTGCTTTTCTTTCTAGCACAGAAGCAGGTGAATGGACCCTACAGCAACAGGGAAAATGCGTTGACTCTAAGAATAACTAAAAGAAAAATAGAAAACTATGTCTGTGTTATAAGAACGTCATTATAAGAACATCGTGAAGAACATTGTTACAAGTCTACATTGTTATAGAACAAATACCACGTGTGTGTGGATTAGAACAGGCAGGGGAACAGGTATAAAAGGAAGCTGCCTTATTGGGGTGGCAGGATAGTCAGGGAAGATTTTCATTTTTGTTAATGTGGCCATAATGCTCTTTGTGTCATAAGTGATAAAGTAATCATTATTTCTGATTATAAAAGAGAAAGCGTTAAGGTAGCAAAAATCTCTTCTCATGGACAGCAATTGCAAAAGCAACCAGAAGCAGGGTGGAAAAAGGCTGGAACCCAAAGCCAAGAATTCAGGAACCTTTCTTTTTCGTATCTCTTTTCCCCTAGTCCTCCTATTCATTGTAGAAAACTTAGAACTGCATTTTTCATAGATAGTCTTTTTTAATAAAATTAAGATAATGCTATCACTTTTATGAAGTGAAGAAGAGACACGGGATTTGGCCATTTGGAAGTCAAAATATGAGCTTCATTCCTGATAAAGCTGTTTTAGAGAATATGGCTGAGCTCTGTAGGCAGGTGAGTTCGCTAACCCTTGACCCCTGAATGAGAGGGATGTATTTATCCAGTCTCATCATATCTGGATGGTGCCGGTCACCCCGCGCGAGGACAGGGCCTTCAGACTAAGATGACTGCACAGCCAGGAGAAGAGAAGAATGCACCCTCACTGGTGGAGGACGGAAGCCAAAGAGGAAAGCAGAGAGGCTGAGCCAAGCTCAGGATTGGGTACCTCATACCTGCTCTCATGAGCAAGAGGAAGTACCTCATATCTGCTCTCATGAGCAAGAAACACTCCTCTCATGGCCAGGAGTGTTTCTCTAGGCAAGTCCCCCCAAGAAAACATGAGAAGTGAGAAAAATTAGATTTCCCAGTGATGCATATGGTAGCATATCCTTTTGGGGTGCCTTTCTGGGTTGCAGTCTAGAAGCTAAACACTATGTTGTCCAGACTCCTGTGCAGCTAGGGGACTTGGGCTAGATGCACTTGACTGAGATTTGGAAGGTGGATTCAGGGAAGAGGCCATTTCTGCTGCTGCTTCTCTTTCAGTGGGCAATCACCATTCTGGATGAGTCTGATTTTTCTCTGGTGGCTTCTTGACCGCACAGAGGTGACATGAGCCTCAAGCCAGTATCTGTACAAGCAGCTTGCCAATTTAGCAGATGTCTTTCTGGTCTTTGTGGTCTCCAATTTATGACAGAGGCAAGTGGTTCTAGAGGCAACATTGGAATAGCCGTTTCCCAATTTAGTTGGAGGCTTAGATCAGAAGTGAGGCAGTAGCTCCTGTGGTGATTCAGTTCTCTAAGCTGTTCCTGGGAGCTCAACCAAGATATGGCTCCTTCAGCCACTCTAATGATTCTGGAAACTTTTTAATAATTGTAATTGATCTATTTCTGCTAATACAAGCTAGAGGGAATTCTGACCCCTGCAATTGAGCCCTAAATTTTCACCTCCAAAATTAGTCACTACTAATAATTTTAAATAATTATTACTTTGTGGACTGAATGTTTGTCCCCCACTCTCCCACTCCTCCAAATCCATACGTTGAAGCCCTAATGCCCAAGCAATGGAATTTGGGAGATAATTAGGTTTAAATGAGGTCATGAAGGTGGGGTCCACATTGATGGCACTAATGTCCTTATAAGAAGATGAAGAGACCAGAGCTCTTTCTCTGTCACGTGAGGACACAGCAAGAAGACAGCCATCTGCAAACCAGGATGAGAGCTCCTAGCAGACATGGCTCCTTGATCTTGGACTTTCCAGCCTCCAGAACTTTGAGAAACAGCTGTTTGACGTTTAACCACCCAGACTATGGTATTTTCATGATAGCAACCCATACTGACTAAGACATATAATAGTGTTAGGACCACTAGTAAATTTTACTATGTGCTAAGTATTCTGTAAAATGTATCATTTTGTGCAATTCTCACAAAAGCTCTCTGAAATTAATATTCTTATTACTTCAACCACTAATACACAGAGAGATTAAGTCAGATGCTCAGCATCTGATGGATATGAGGAGGAGAGGCTCATGGATGTCCACAGATGGAAATCTAGAGTAGAATCCAAATCTGTCTATACCCACAGTCTGTGCTTTGACCCATTACTGCATCTTGCCCATCTTCTTATCACAGTGTTTGATTTTTTTTCTGGTTGATTTTTAAACACACCCAGATGTCCTTTAAAACAAACTTCACATATTCGAAAATATTTGGGAAGACCCTTCTCCCATCAAATGCACGCAATTGTCAAGCCAAACCTCTACCATTCTATCCAAGCCAGGTCTCCAGTTAAACAGACAACAGTCCCTTAAGCACCTTACCAAGCGTCCCAGTAAGAATGGAAAGAGGAAAGAAGATGGGAGAAAAGAGGAAGAACACAAGACAGACTAATAGAAGAAAGTGTAGATGAAATTCAGTAGACCTGCTATACCAGAAAGTCTCTTACCAACTGAACACCAGTTCTGCTCCTCTTAAGCTCCCCTCTACTCCCAAAAGCTGGAAGCCTGGGGCCTATATTTCCGCCAAATTCTCTTCCACTGGGGTTATGGTTTAGCTTCTGCCAACAGAGGCTGGCAAGGTGTAAGAGAAGCAGAAGCCATATCATTGCTTCTCTACATTTTCCAAGTATATGCATGGTCTTCAGCAGATGAGGGACTTTACAAAAGTCTCCAGGCTTGCTCTTACAAACCACTTGCTCTTACACACCACTTGCTCTTACACACCAATTGCTGCAAGTAACTATAATCACTGATGGCAGTTTCCTGCAATTCCAGATTATTTGACAGCTAAGTAGTAAAACTGTGTCAGCAACTTTTCCTAATCTTTGCTCCTCTAGTCCAGTCAATAATTTTATATGCCATTAATTCCCATTATTAAATCACTTCACACTTACAGGACCTAGAAAAGTCTCTGTTTCGAAGATGGGCAGACCAGGGATATCTTTCCAGTTCTACTGCCAGAAAGGGTTCCCCTGGACTGGTTACTTCCCTTCTCTGGGCCTCGGTTTCCTCACTTATCAGACGAGGGGATTGGACTTAGCTGAATCGAAGGTCCCTTCCGGCTCTAGCATGCTGTGAGTCAACAACAACAAAAATCATTCCCACTAGAAAAGTATCTTCCAGCCTCTCCTTCTTACCCCCCACCCCTCAAGGCCAAAGGGGTTTTGTTTATCTCGCGATGGCAGGTTCCACACTGAGAAACAATTTTTACTGGTGAAACTATATTGAGAACCATGAAAAAGAAGCAAACGTCAGATACACTCCAAGGTGCCAGTTCATCCGATTCCATTTCCCCGAGAAACTGACTTAATGTCCAAAAACATTTCAGTTAATGGCTCCATGGCCATTACTTTCTCCTCAGCGAAAGCAAATAACTTTCCCTGGACTCGTCCTTAACCTACTCCAGAAAGATCTGTGCAGGCCCAGACAGAACATCTGAGTAACTTGGAAAACTGTGCATGACTAATATTTCTGACTTCACTGGCTGGCAGAGGAAACAGAGCCTGTGACTTCCCGGAATTAGGTTTGAGTCCCCCTATATCAGTCTGCTCAAGCTGCCATAACAAATACCATAGACAAGGTGGCTGAAGCTACAGACATTTAAGTCTCACAGGTTTGCAGCCTGGAAGTCCAAAATCACAGTGACAGCAGATTCAGTTCCTGGTGAGAGCCTCTTCCTGGCGTGAAGATAACCACCTCTGGCTGTGTCCTCACGTGGCAGAGAGGGAGATGGGGGAGAGGGCCCTGGTCTTTCTTCCTCTTCTTATGATTCCATCATGGGGTCCTACCATCATGACCTCATTTAACCCTAATGACCTCCCCAAGTCCCAGCTTCCAAATACCATCACGTTAGGGCTTCAGCGTGTGAATTTTAAGGGGACACAAACATTCAGTCCAGAACACTTGCTTTCTCTCTTCCTAACTGGGGCTCAGCTTACAGGTTGCTTCTTCAAGGTGTTCTTCTCAAACACCTGCCTCATGCTAATGTCAAAACACCACCTAATTTCCCTTTATGTCACTTCTTAGAGCATAACTGATTATTGTCTGACAGAGTTGACCTAGCTCCTCAATAGCACGTAAGCTCTGTGAAGGAGAGAACACCAATGTCTCATCACAGCTGTAATCTAGAACCCAATGCAACATGACATGGGAGTATTTATTAAATATAACATGACAAAATGCATGGGCTCACAAATCTGAGAATTTGGATAATTTCATTAACCTCCCTGAGCCTCGATTTCCTTGATAACAACCACTTGATGCTGCTGTGATGAAGGTTAAATGCAGTTGTGCATGGAAGTGATTCATTAATAATTTGGAGGGACAGCCAGTTGTAGAGGAGGGGCTTGTACATTGAAGATAAACAGATCTGGTTTTTGTCCCACTGACAAGCAGTGTGACCTTAGTATGGTCACTTAGTATCTATGAGGTGTTTTGTTTTGTTTATTTTTGGCTACGTTGGGTCTTTGTTGCTGTGTGCGGGCTTTCTCTAGTTGTGGCAGGGGCTACTCTTCATTGCAGTGTGCGGGTTTCCATAGTTGTGGCACGCGGGCTCAGTTGTTTTGGCTTGTGGGCTTTAGAGCACAGGCTCAGTAATTGTGGCACACAAGCAGGGGCTCACAAATCTGAGAATTTGGATAATTTCATTAACCTCTCTGAGCCTCGATTTCCTTGATAACAACCACTTGATGCTGCTGTGATGAAGGTTAAATGCAGTTGTGCATGGAAGTGATTCATTAATAATTTGGAGGGACAGCCAACTCTTCATTGCAGTGTGCGGGTTTCCGTAGCTGTGGCACGTGGGCTCAGTTGTTGTGGCTTGCAGGCTCTAGAGCACAGGCTCAGTAATTGTGGCACACGAGCTCTGCAGCATGTGGGGTCTTCCCGGACCAGGGATCGAACCCGTGTCCCCTGCATGGGTAGGCAGATTCTCAACCACTGTGTCACCAGGGAAGTCCCAAGGTGTCATTTTTTTTACATAAAAAGTGAATATCAGTGTTTAATTCACAGGGCTAATGTTAGAATTAAATGAAATCCCTAGGACAGTGCCTGGTCGATAAGAGGTGTGCAGTGAACATTTGCTCATGCTGATGGGGGAAGCCAAGCAGGTTTGCGGACAACCATCTTGGAAGGGAGCACAGGAGTTTCCTGCTAGAGACTCAGAAGGTCCAGGTGGCTCAGCTTGGCTTCCTGCCTGAATGGAAACCTCCACCAGCATCCCAGCTGCCCCTATTGGCTGGCAATGTTCTGGCTTCATCGGGAAAATGAAAACGCAGGATTGGCCCCTTTGTCTCCATCAATTCGTTGCACCATGATGCTCCCAGGACCAGCAGAATGACTCATGTGTCAGCACCAGTGACAGGATTAAACCCAGCAGTAATAAAAATGTGACTAGCTTTCACACCTGCATCGAAGGGTGTTTAGAAACAAAACTCCTACATGTTTTCCTAAGGTACAGGCACTGCTCTGTTCTCATATGTGTGACAGAGAGAAGAGCTCTCAGGTGGAGGAAGAAAGGAATGTGTTGGGACTTCAAGATTTCTTCAGGTGACCTCGAAGTTCTCCTCCATCTTGAAACTGTTTGAATCCAATAGCTCTGTCCCCGGTAATTTTAGGGGCCCATATCTTGCCTTTTCTGACTCCCACTCTCTGTGCCCTCCCGTCTCGCTCAAGAAACCAGCATCCAGCTACTGACCAAAGGTTGAAATTTTCTTTGTTACACTGCATCACCAGTATTGTCTTCACTTTACAGCCGCAGATACAGGCACCTGGAGAAGGAGAGCAGCATGCCAGGTTCACAGCTTTGAGGGAAGGATTGTGAATCCCACATTCTGTAACCACTATGCTAAATCCCTGCCTACAGTGTGTGACCCAGCAGGGAAAGACACACAACGACAGAAGCAGGAGAATGGAACGATACCATGGAGATGAAAGGAATGTGGAGCCATGTGACTGCGGAGAGAGGCAGAAGTCTCTGGGTCTAATTTTCCAGTTCCCAAGTCCATGTGGTTCAGTGGTCCATTGTTTCTTGTTCTGACATCCATGAACTTGCCCATCACGTCCTCCTAATATTCCCTCTGACTTAGGTTGGCTTTAAAGACGTCTGTTTGCCAAGAACATGCCAAAACCCAAATCAGAATCACAGGGAAACACAGAAATCATTGGGAGCTCAAAAATGCATACCGTGCTCTGGGAACCAAGAGTCGTTTGGTTTGGTGGAAGCAACAGGCGAATTCAATAGTATTCAATTCAGAATATGTTCGTGGCATGCCCAGCATGGACTAGACAGATACTGAACTAAGTTCCTAAGCAGACAACGTCTATAAAAGAGTACTGATATCCTCTTATAGAATGTATTTGTTTATTCTCCCATTTTCACCTCTTGCCCCAGCAGGAACAGCTTGGAATCCATTACTGCAACACTACCTGTCCCCGTCTACGTAGGATCCCTAATCTCAGTTACCCACCCAGGCTTGCTGCCTCAGGCAGTGCCCATGCCAAGTTCTATTTGTATAAACTCCTTCTGTGCATTTATGGAATTATGGAACTACATGACTCCTCAGAGTTCGAGCAGACCTTTGAGGATATTCACTCACCTTCCTAATTGTAGATAAGGAAATTAAAGGCTAGTCATGTAGTGTTACCTTCCTAAAGCCCACTGTTTGTGGGTGCCCAACTGCATAAAGGACCCAAGTCTTAAATGGAATGGATTTTTAAATGGTAGAAATTCTGGAACAATAGCAGGAAGATTCTAAAAGCTGTTGTACTTAGGTCACAAAATGAAGCATTTACATTGTTCTCGGTAGGCATGGAAATTGTAACTCTTAGATCTGGCCCAGGAAGACATGACCCTAGATGGATTGTTCTATGACCCTCTAAGCTCATACCCAGGAATAAGTCACAAATTCTGATCCTCCTTCTCTCTGGAAGGGGACAGGCTGTCAAATCCCAGACTTTCTAGTTCCAAAAAATTTTGAAATTCATCACTTTCCTACACTGTAAGGTTCCCCTCTATAGCATCCCTGACTTGTGGACATCCAGCCCCTGCTGGAATACTCTAAAATAAAGAGTTTGCTACTTCATGAGTCACCTGATACAACCATCAGAGAACTCAGCTGGCTAGAGACGGCTTCCGGCTGTAGACCTGACTCCATGAGCATCACAGAGCAGACCTGCTTCTTCTTCCAGGAAGGTAATAGTCCTACTGCTCTCTGAAGACCTTCTGTCCAACTCCAGGCTTTTTCCTCTTATATCTCCTCAACCCACATTCCACTCCTAGACAAGCTTCTCTGCAAAAACGTACCTACCCTTCTCAGCCTCCTTTTCAACTCATTCATTTTTCTCCAGGAAAGAAAACAGACATCAGAAAATTAGCTTTGGGTTGCAAATTAGCGTCCCTAGGGGTGTGGAAAGAGCACAGTTTATCATTTTCTTCTCAAGGTAGATTAGTAACATTTACTCTTCTAGACATTACATCCTTTAACTGAATCTTCTTAATTAATTGGCTGTATCTACAATCCTGGTTGTTAAAGAAATCTGTGCTTTCCTGGGCCTCTCACAGGCGATGAGAACAGCCGAGGAGGGGCTGCTCAGAAAGAGGATATTAGAAGAGAAGAGAGGACAGAGATTTCCAGGAGGGCACTGTGCTGGATGGAGAGAAGATTGCAGTCAGGGTGACGGAAGTCACAAGCAAGAAGGGCAGAAATGTGCAATGACTCCAAATAATAGGGTGAGAGTGACTTGGTGGACGTGAGAGAATGATAGGTGACCAGGGTTGGTCAAGAAGCAGACTGTGGGGCTTCCTAGGTGGCGCAGTGGTTGAGAATCCGCCTGCCAATGCAGGGGACACGGGTTCGATCCCTGCCCCAGGAAGATCCCACATGCCACAGAGCAACTAAGCCCGTGCGCCACAACTATTGAGCCTGTGCTTTAGAGCCCGTGAGCCACAACTATTGAGCCCATGTGCTGCAACCACCAAAGCCCACGTGCCTAGAGCCTGTGCTCTGCAACAAGAGAAGCCACGGCAATGAGGAGCCCACACACCACAACGAAGAGTAGCCCTCACTCACCACAACTAAAAAGGAAGCCCGCGCACAGCAAAGAAGACCCAACACAACCAGTAAAATAAATAAATTAATTAATTTAAAAAAAAAAAAAAAAGAAGCAGACTGTGGATTGGGGCAGTCACCACTGTTTGTGACCATCTGGTATCACCTCCATCCTCATCTGCTAATTCTGCCATCACACCTAAATGTCCAGGTGACCCATGCTCACCAGACACTGGCACAGAAATGAGCTCTGTGAGCTGAACTAGGATAGAGACTTTCCTAAGTCTGATTTAGGACCACAGCAAAAAAATAAAAAAATAAAAATAAACTTTAAAAATTAAAAAAAATTAAAAATTAAAAAAAATTTTAAATAAGCCCTCCACTTTTCCTCGGGAACAATAACTTATAACGCCATATAGTCAGAAAACCAATTGTTAGCGGCTCATCTTCCCTGCCATGTGAAGAGAGCCATCTGGACAATGAAGCCAACACATGGAAGAAAGCCAAACCCCTTTGTGGGGGTAGGACTGATGTGCCCCTTTCCTTGCTGGCTGTCACTAGGGCTTCTGTCCCTAGAAGCCACTCCCATTCTTTCTCACATGGTCCTCTACATCTTCAAACCAGAAATGGCACTTCGAATCTCTCTGACTTTCCTTTTTGCCTTCTTCTCCTGCCACCAGCCAAAGAAAGTTCTCTACTTTTAAGATTATGATTAGTTTGGGCCAGCACAAAAATTCTCCCCTATTTATTTATTTATTGGCTGCATTGGATCTTCGTGGCTGCTCGCGGGCTTCCTCTAATTGCAGAGAGCAGGGAATACTCTTCCTTGCAATGTGCAGACTTTTCCTTGCGGTGGCTTCTTTTGTTGCAGAGCACGGGCTCTAGGCTTTCAGGCTTCAGTAGTTGTGGCAAATGGGCTCAGTATTTGTGGCTCACGGGCTCTAGAGCACAGGCTCAGTAGTTGGGGCGCACGGAGTTACTTGCTCCGCGGCATGTGGGATTTTCCTGGAGCAGGGATCGAACCCGTGTCCCCTGCATTGGCAGGCAGAAACTTAACCATTGCGCCACCAGGGAAGCCCTCTCCCCTTTTTAAAATCAACTAATATGGGAGTCAAATTATATCTGTAATAGCTCTCCAGAGCACTACCTACATTAGTGTTTGATTGAAAAAATGAGGAATGGAAATCTTGGCAACATCTTTAGAATTCTTACCACAGCAAGACCCCTAATCCAGACTGTAGGAGTCACAGAAGGCTGCCTGGAGGAGGTGGCATGTTAGCTGAGTTATAAAGAGGTAGTAGGCGGGGCTTCCTAAATGGTGCAGTGGTTAAGAATCCTCCTGCCAATGCAGGGGACATGGGTTCGATCCCTGCTCCAGGAAGATCCTGCATGCTGCGGAGCAACTAAGCCCGTGTGCCACAACTATTAAGCCCATGTGCTGCAACTACTGAAGCCCACGTGCCCAGAGCCCGTGCTCCACAACAAGAGAAGCCACTACAATGAGGAGCCCACACACCACAATGAAGAGTAGCCCCTGCTCGCCGCAACTAGAGAAAGCCAGTGTGCAGCAACGAAGACCCAATACAGCCAATAAAAAAATTAATTAATTAATTAATTTATTTATTTATCAAAAAAGAAAAAAGAAGTAGTAGGAATTAGAAAAAATAACGATAATAGGGAGAGCAAGTTCCCAGCAAAGAATCGAAGAATATCTAGATACACAGGAAAATAGGGGGAAAAAAATCAGGATGGCTGGAATGACAATTCAGAGGGGCAAAAAACAGTGAAAATTAAGCTGGAGGGGGAGAAAAGGACTCTATGATAAAGAGACTAGTAAACCCTTCTCCACCTCCCAAATCTCATTCAAGCGCGTCTTATTGGATGGACCTATGTTAACTGAAGCTTTTTAGATTTTTAGCCTCTGCAAGAGAGGGAGGTCTCCTGGAATGAGGCTGCGTACTGGAAGTAAAATGCCTCACAGCCCAACATATATAGGGCACTCAAAAAAAAAGTCTCCCTTCATCTTTTTATGTTTTCTTTTCTCTTGAACCTAACTCAGGTATTCATTCTTTCAGAATATACTGATGGAGCAACTTTTCTGCCTGGAGCTGTAATGCACAAAAGAAACCAAGATAAAGAGATGAATGTTCATGCATCTGAGAAGTCCACAGTCCAGAGGGAGAAACTGACATGTAATACCAACAAATAAATCACAGAGCACAAAAGTAATAGTATAATGGAGGTTATGGGGTTCTGGAAGCATTCCTCCATAATTTAAAACTCAGCTCGTGGTGAGGATGTAGAATCTAAAATAGTCAAACTCCTAGAAGCAGAGAGTAGAATGATGATTGCCAGGGGCTGGAGGGGAGGGAAGATGGGGAGGTGATGGTCGAAGGGTACAAAGATTTGGTTATGCAAGATAAATAGGTTCTGAAGATCAACTATACAACGTGGTGCCCATAGCTGACAATAATGTATTGTATATTTGAAATTTGCTAATAGGGTAGATCTTATGTTGTGTTCCTACTATACTACAGCTACTGCTACTACTGCTGCTGCTGCTGCTACTAAACTAATGCTAATACTAATACTAGGAATAGGAATAGGAATAGAGGTGGGAGGAAACTTTGGGAGGTGATGGTTATATTTATGGCCTTGGAGGTGGTGATAGTTTTACAAGCTTGAGTTTGAGTTTATCCTCAAACTCAAGTTACGTACATCAAATATGTATGGATTTTTACATGCCAATCATACCTCAATAAAGTGATTCAAAAAATTCTAAATTAAAACCCAACGATTGGTTTCTGCTACTTGGTCCTTGGGCTTCTGGATCTGAGTCTCCTCTCCCCATACAGAGAGGATGACAACACCTTATCCAGGGTTGCATGGAGATAATACATGTATCACAAGAAAAGTGCTCAGAGCCTGGCTTGACACATGGTTCAGGCTTTTGGTTGTTGATATTATTCACAGAATCAAAGGATGTACTCAATACTACGTATTTATACAGATGCATTATGTGTAAGAAACTGCACGTGTATTAGGATTCTCTGTATTCTATAGAGATGCTTTTCTCAATGTCTTTAACATTTCTTTGTTCAGTCCCTCTTTTAATGTCTCCCTCTACAATAACTGGTCTTCATTTTAGGCAACATCTGCTTCCCTGCCATTTGTATAAATTGGTCCTAAGCGAAGTCCCGCTTTCTTTAGAACAGCTCTTCAAAGGTGAGAAGACAGCACTCATGGTCAGCTTTGCCACCCGCATCCTTCCTGCCCATCTTTCTTCTCCATCCTTCCTCCTCTGTTCTTTCTCGTACGCTTTCTAGCTCTTGTTCCATTCTTTTCTTTTCAGCAATGATTTCTAGCATTGATGAAGGGCTGGTTCCACTTTATACAGATAATGTCAAGGTTTTCCTTATGACAACCAGTAAAATGGGTATTATAATCCTTTTTGTTTGTTATTATTTACAGACCATGACAAGAAGGCTCTGAGTGGTGGAGAGAGAACTCCAGGGTCACACAGCCTAATGAAGGGCACACCTGGAGTTTAAACACTGACTCCTAAGTCATGATTTTAATCACACCTTTATTCTGTTTCTTGATCCTTTTATTTCAAAACAACACTACAATGATCTTAAACTGGATGGCTTGACTCACTCGCCAAAGCCCACTGAGTCAGAAGTGACTTTTAGCTGTAAAAACCAATCAAGGTAGAATTTAACCAAGAGATCACAAAACTCCCTGACCTGGAAGTGTGAGATTATTATTCTACACCCAGATTGGTCTGGAACAAGCTCATCTACCTCGGCAGGCAAGGGTCAAGTTGTGAGGGGCCGTGAACGTCCTATTCAGTGTTCCCTTCAGAGCTGAGCTGTAGTCCCAGTTCCTCTAAGGACAAACCCTCTTCCATTCTCATCACCCCTAACTCTTACACATTTATGGGATGCACAAAAGCCTAGGCACCTCCCATATGCCAAGCAAGGCACTGGGCATGTTCCCATATGCTGTTTTATAACAATGAAAAATGGGTCTTTTGCTTCCCCATTCAGACTAGCACACTGAGGCTTCAACAGGTCAGGGGTCTTCCCTACCACACGAAGCTCTTGCTGAGCTGCATACAGAGGTCCATGTGTTTATTCAGGCAGAGGCTCATTCATGGGTGAAGGTTGTATCTTATTCTTCCCTGAGTCCCCAGAGCCTACCACAGCATACAGCAGGTGCTCAATACACGCGTGCTATGAGGACACTGAGCACGCCTCTCCTCTAACAGCTTCCTTAACAGCTGCCTTCAGGCAGAGAGCAGAAGGAATGGGTTTCATTTATAACATCTCAAAAGATGGCTGTGTCTGTTATTTATTTTTCCTGCTGTATAACACTGTAGTCCTTCATCACTGGTCTAGGGGACAGAGGTGGCAGCTGTTATGAAGCAGCAGGCTCAGGTAGGGTGAGCTATTTGGTTCAGTGTGTATTTCAATTCTTGAGATTGATGGGGTGTGGTCTTAAAGGCATAGAGTGCAAGGAGGGAGCCCTATTAAACTGTTTGAGGTTGATCGTGGTAGGGACAAGGGAACATTAGAGCTGGGAAGTTGACAAAGCTTGCTCTTGAAATCCAGGGCTCTGCCTCTGTATCCTTAAAGTCCCCAGGATGGACCAGAGTGAGTGGCTGGAAAGAACTGAGGCACAGGCAAGTGGGACAGTTTGGAAAACCAAAAGATCAAATGAAACAAAGTAGCTACCATTTACCATTTAAGAGCCTGCTGTGTTCTTGGAATTATATTAATTGCTCCCAGATACCCTCTCCTGTAGCTGAATTCTCACAGCAACTCTGTGGGGTAGGGAATATTATACTCATTTTATATTTGAGGAAACAGACTCAGGGAGGTTAAGTGACTTTCCCAAGGTCACAAAACTAATGACTAGAGAAACTGGGCAAAGATCCTGCCCCTTTCATTATTCCACAGTGCCTCTGCAATACTGTGGTAGCTGAACAAAGACCTCCAGAAGATGCCCACATCCTAATTCCAGAAACCTGGGAATGTTACCTTATATGGCAAAGGGGACTTACAGATATGATTAAAGTAAGGCTTTAAGATGGGAAGATGATCTTGATTTATGTGGGTGAGCAGTAAATGTAATCGTGTTATCATGAGGCTCCAAGTTGACAGGAAGGTCAAGGAGGAAGTTGGAAATGTGACAACAAAAGCAAGAGGTTGGAGTGATTCGGGGAAGGGGTTGTGAGCAAGGACTGCGGGCAGCCTGTAGAAGCTAGAAAAGGCAAGGACATGGATTCTCTCCTGGAACCTCCAGCAGGAACCAGGCCTGCAGACACCTGGACTTTAGCCCAGTGAAACTGATCGCTGCACTTCTGCCATCTAGAACTGGAAATCAATAAGTTTGTGTTGCTTTCAGCCACCAGGTTTATAGTAAGTTGTTACAGCAGCCATAGGAAGCTAACATGAATGATAAAATTTAAAAATTGAAGATGAGTGCTAAAATGTGTCCAATACTATCTAAAGAAAAACATTTTTTAAGTGTCAACTAAGTTCATAATAGAAGATGTCATAGAGCAGATGATCTCCAACTTCAGCTGAAAAATAAAAAAGCATACTCACTGCCTCCCTCTCCTCCTACACCCTCAGGGTGTCCATTTCAACTCCACTGAGGCACTTTCCACACTGAATTTTCACATATTCTTATCATCCATCTCATCTCACCACTCCTAGATGTCACGACCACTTGTGGCACAGGAAATGCAATCTACTCACCATCTGGCTTAGACGGTGGCTAGCCCAGAAGTCATTCACTTCTTGTCCACTTGGCCTGGGTGACATGCACGTAAGAGAAACTCTCACAGTCTTGATACTATTGAATCCTCACCAATAACCTTGTGAATTTGGTAGAAATGGGATGATAATGAACCACATTTTCCAGATGGATAAAGTGGGACTCAGAGAACTCTAATGCTTTCCTTAATGTTACACAAAGGGAATTGCATTTAAATTCTAGGTCTGATGTTACGCCACAGATTGGCTGGTTTAATCAACAGAAATTCATTTTTTCACAATAGAGGCTGGAAGTTTGAGCTCAAGATGTCAGCAGGGTTGGTTTCTTCTGAGGTCTTTCCCCGTGCCTTGTAGATGGCCATCTTCTCTATGTATCTTCACATGGTCTTCCCTCTGCACAGCTGTGTCCTTTTTATAAGGACGCCAGTCAGATTGGATTAGAGCTTGACCTTATTTTAATTTAATCACCTCTTGATGGACCCTGTCTCCAAAGACAATCACATCCTGGGGATTATAATTTCAACCTATGAATTTTAGGGGGACATCCTTAGCCCCTAACAGTCTTTAAGGTTCTAGATAGATGCCACTTCTGTCTCTACCAAATATCTCATGAAATGGCAAAGTTACTTCTCTTTAAACAACAGCAGGTAGCGTGAGCCTTCCCGGTATTATCACCCCGGACCTCTGGATTTCTGCTTTGCACAGTCCAGCTTCAAGAAGGAGACATGGGGAAAGAGTTTGGGGCTTTCGGAGCCAGAGACAGCAGCTTGCATTCAGGAAATTCTTACGCAACCAGCACAGGAAGAGCCGTCTTCTGAAGCAGTGAAACTCCTGTTGCCTGACAAGCAATTTGAGCTCTAAAAATACAGGGATTCTGCAGCAAAATCAAAAGGGACCTATTTGGGGGCCTCCCCAGTGAGGGAGGGCCTCTGTGAAAGATGACCTTTAAGCAAACACAGTGCAGAGGGAGCTACCTCCCAGCAGGGACCGTGAGTGATGTGACAAACACACCAACCCCTCACCCACATATGCCTGCACAGACCCCATCATGGTGGAGGGATAAACAAATATCCCTATGTGACTATGACCCTGGCTTGCCAAACAATTTTTCAGTTTGATTACATTTTCAATTAAGTTTTATTCAGAACAGTATTTGGAAGTAATACCTGTGGTCCCTGTAAATGAAAAACCAAACTGCTTTGGCAGATTCAGATATGTCCTATACAGACAAAAACAAAAAAAAAAATGACGAAACAACCCAGTATTCACGTTCTGGATGTTACGACCATTATCCCTTTGGGCAAAGACAGTTCATAGTTCTTCCCACATATACCCCACACTCTTATTCTCCAAAATACACACTGACAGTGCACACTTTTATGAAATTAAATTTCTATTTCTGATTGTAGCAAACAATTATTTTCCTTTCTTGAAAAATTGATCCAAGTCCCTAGACTGAGAAAAAAGGAAGAGTAGACCAGTCCAATAACTGAACTTTTACTGGAAGAATTAGAAAAAAAAGTAAATCAGAGACATATTCTTTAACTCTTCTTTTTGCTCCACCCCACCTTTCCTCTGGCCACTCCTCATAAAAACTGAAAAGAGCATCACTTCACAAGGAATAATAATAATGATATCTATAATTTAATGAGCACTTACTATGTGGTATCCATTGCAATAAATTCTTCACAAGCACTTTCACATTTAATCTTTACAACAATTTTATGATGGTAGTGCTATTTTTAGGCTCATTTTTTCAAGTAGGAACACTGAGCTTTAGCAACTTTCCCATGAGATCATAGATGGTGATAATGCCTGTGGTACGCAAAGCAATAGCTCTCCAAAGGTGTCCAGGTCATAATCCTGGGGACCTGTGAATATGTTAATTTACAGGGCAAAGGGGATTTTGCAGATAAGATTAAGTTAAGCAACTCAGAATAGGAAGATTATCCCGGATCATCTGGATGGGCCCAATGTGATCACAAGGGTCCTTTTTCAAAATGGAGGCAGAAGAATCAGAGGGGATGTGACAATAGAAGAGAGGAGAGAGGAAGGTGATTGCTGACTTCAAGAATGAAGGAAGGGGCCATGAGCCAAGGGATGCAGGCAGCCTCTAGAAGATGGGAAAGGAAAAGAATCCCCCATACAGACACCCCAAGAAACAGCCCTGACAATACCTTGATGTTGCCTTCATGAGGTCCCTTTCTAACTTCTGACCACCCCTCCCCATCTTTTGCCATGTGGTTTGTGAAGGGCTGACCCCTGCCCTTGCTCTAGAAATAACCATATGCCCCAGACTGATGGACACCATATACTTCACCTCGTTGGTCACAGTAATTAATTCAAGGATGGACATGGTGATTCACATCAGCACAAGAGACGTCAATCACAAAACATTTGTGGGAATTATCAGGTAATCTCTCTTTCCATTTGGAGTTACTTAGAAGACAAGGAAGAAGCTTGGCACAGGCAGGACCAGCACTAGGGTGGGCCTGTCTGAGAAAGGAGCCAAGATAGAAGAGAAAGAAGCCAAGAGATGGAGAGATGTCCCAGTGACAATGTATGAGCACCTAGATCCAGCCAAGCTCAAAGTAACTTTAAAACTTTTCTTAGAAGAGCACCAGAATTACAACTAACTACTGAACAATCATCGACAGAAAGACACTGGAACTCACCAGAAAAGACACCCCACATCCAGAGACAAAGGAGAAGCTGCAATGAGACGGTAGGAGGGGCGCAATCCCGTTAAAATCAAATCCCATAAATGCTGGGTGGGTGACTCACAAACTGGAGAACAGTTATACTGCAGAAGTCCACCCACTAAAGTGAGGGTTCTGAGCCCCACTTCAGGCTTCCCAACCTGGGAGTCCAGCAACACAGGGAGGAGTCCCCAGAGAATCAGACTCTGAAAGCCAGCGGGATGTGATTGCAGGACCTCCACAGGACTTGTGGAAACAGAGACTCCACTCTTGGAGGGCACACAAAAAAGTGTGCTCACCAGGACCCAGGGGGAAGGAGCAGTGACCCCATAGGAGACTGAATCAGACCTACCTGCTGGTGTTGGAGGGTTGCCTGCAGAGGTGGGGGGGGCAGCTGTGGCTCGCCAGGGAGATGGGGGCACTGGCAGCAGGGGTTTGGAGAAGTGCTTATTGGCGTGAGCTCTCCCAGAGTCCGCCATTAGCCCCACCAAAGAGCCTGTGGGCTCCAGCACTAGGTGGCCTCAGGCCAAACAACCAACAAGGTGTGAACACAGCTCCACCCATTAGCAGACAAGCAGATTAAAGTTTTACTGAGCTCTGCCCACCAAATCAGATTAAAGTTTTACTGAGCTCCACCCACCCAGCCCTAACCACCATCAGTCCCTCCCATCAGGAAGCACACAGGAGGCTCCTAGATAGCTTCCTCCACAAGAGGGCAGACAGCAGTATAAAGCAATATCAGCAGTATTTCATCTTATGGAACTGAAAACCACAGCCACAGAAAGATAGAGAAAATGAAAAAGCAGAGGACTTTGTACCAGATGAAGGGACAGGATAAAACCTCAGAAAAACAACTAAATGAAGAGGAGATATTTTGGAGGTTAATCCTTTGTCCGTTGTTTCATAGGCAACTATTTTTTCCCATTCTGAGGGTTGCCTTCTACTCTTGTTTATGGTTTCTTTCGCTGTGCAAAAGCTTTTAAGTTTCATGAGGTCCCATTTGTTGATTCTTGATTTTATTTCCATGATTCTAGGAGGTGGGTCAAAAAGGATCTTGCTTTGATGGATGTCATAGAGTGTTCTGCTTATGTTTTCCTCTAGGAGTTTGATAGTGTCTGGCCTTACATGTAGGTCTTTAATCCATTTGGAGTTTATTTTTGTGTATGGTGTTAGGAAGTGTTCTAATTTCATTCTTTTACATGTAGCTGTCCAATTTTCCCAGTACCACTTATTGAAGAGGCTGTCTTTTTTCCATTGTATATTCTTGCCTCCTTTGTCAAAGATAAGGTGCCCATATGTGTTTGGGCTTACTTCTGAGTTCTCTATTCTATTCCATTGATCTTCCTTTCTATTTTTGTGCCAGTAGCATACTGTCTTGATCACTACGGCCTTGTAGCATAGTTTGAAGTCAGGAAGCCTGATTCCACCAACTCCATTTTTCCTTCTCAAGATTACTTTGGCTATTCAGGGTCTTTTGCGTTTCCATACAAATCGTAAGATTTCTTGTTCTAGTTCTGTGAAAAATGCCATTGGTAATTTGATCGGGATTGCATTGAATCTGTAAATTGCTTTGGGTAGTACAGTCATTTTCACTATGTTGATTCTTCCAATCCAGGAACATGGTGCATCCCTCCATCTGTTTTTGTCATCTTTGATTTCTTTCAGCAATGTCTTGAAGTTTTCTGCATACAGATCTTTTGCCTCCTTAGGCAGGTTTATTCCTAGGTATTTGATTCTTTTGGTTGCAATGGTGAATGGGAGAGTTTCCTTAATTTCTCTTTCTGCTCTTCTGTTGCTAGTGTATAGGAATGCAAGAGATTTCTGTGCATTAATTTTGTATCCTGCTACTTTACTAAACTCATCAATGAGTGCTAGCAGTTTTCTGGTAGAGTCTTTAGGGTTTTCTATATATAATATCATGTCATCTGCAAAGAGTGACAATTTTACTCCTCCAAAATATACAAGCAGCTCATGCAGCTTAACATCAAAAAAGCAAATAACCCAATCCACAAATGGGCAGAAGACCTAAATAGACATTTCTCCAAAGAAGACATACAGATGGCCAACAAACACATGAAAAGATGCTCAACATCACTAATCATCAGAGAAATGCAAGTCAAAGCCACAGTGAGGTATCACCTCACACCAATCAGAATGCCCATCATCACAAAATCCGGAAACAACAAATGTTGGAGAGGGTGGGGAGAAAAGGGAACTCTCCTGCACTGTTGGTGGGAATGTAAGTTGGTATAGCCACTATGGAAAACAATTTGGAGGTTCCTTAAAAAACTACAAATAGAACTACCATATGATCCAGTAATCCCACTCCTGGGCATATACCCCGGGAAAACCATAATCCCAAAAGAAACATGTACCATAATGTTTATTGCAGCACTATTTACAATAGCCAGGACATGGAAGCAACCTAAATGCCCATCAACAAATGAATGGATAAAGAAGATGTGGCATATATATACAATGGAATATTACTCAGCTATAAAAAGGGATGAGATGGAGCTATATGTCATGAGGTGGATAGACCTAGAGTCTGTCATACAGAGTGAAGTAAGCCAGAAAGAGAAAGACAAATATTGTATGCTAACTCACAGATACGGAATCTAAAAATGGTACTGATGAACTCAGTGACAAGAACAAGGACGCAGATGCAGAGAATGGACTGGAAAACTCGAGGTCTGGGAGGGGGCAGAGGTTGAAAAATAAATAAATAAAATTAAAAAAAAAAAAAGAGGAGATAGGCACTCTTACAGAAAAAAGAATTCAGAATAATGATAGTGAAGATGATCCAGGACTTTGAAAAAAGACTGGAGGCAAAGATTGAAAAGTTTACCAAAGACCTAGAAGAATTAAAGAGCAAGCAAACAGAGATATGCAACACAGTTACAGAAATGAAAATTACACTAGAAGGAACCAATAGGAGATTAACTGAGGCAGAAGGGTGAATAAGTGACCTGGAAGACTGAATGGTGATCATCACTGATGTGGAAAAGAATAAAGAAAAAAGAATGAAAAGAACTGAAGACAGCCTAAGATACCTCTGGGACAATGTTAAACGCACCAACATTCGCATTATAGGGGTCCCAGAAGGAGAAGAGAGAGAGAAAGGACCTGAGAAAATATTAGAAGAGATTCTAGTTGAAAACTTCCCTAACATGGGAAAGGAAATAGCTACCCAAGTGCAGTAAGTGCAGAGAGTCCCAGGTTGGATAAATCCAAGGAGAAACACACCAAGACATATAGTAGTCAAGCTGACAAAAATTAAAGACAGAGAAATATTATTAAAAGCAACAAGGGAAAAATGACAAATAACATACAAGGGAACTCCCATAAGGTTAACAGCTGATTTCTCAGCAGAAACTCTGCAAGCCAGAAGGGAGTGGCATGATATATTTCAAGTGATGAAAGGGAAGAACCTACAACCAAGAATACTCTACCCAGCAAGGATCTCATTCAGATTCGATGGAGAAATCAAAAGCTTTTACAGACAAGCAACAGCTAAGAGAATTCAGCACCACCAAACCAGCCCTACAACAAATGCTGAAGGAACTTCTCTAAGAGGGAAACATAAGGGAAGAAAAGGACCTACAAAAACAAAAACAAAACAATTAAGAAAATGGTAATAGGAACATACATATCGACAATTACCTTGAATGTAAATGGACTAAATGCACCAACCAGAAGACACAGACTGGCTGAACGGATACAAAAACAAGACCCATATATATGCTGTCTTCAAGAGACCCACTTCAGACCTAGGGACACACACAGACGGAAAGTGAGGGGATGGAAAAAGATATTCCATGCAAATGAAAATCAAAAGAAAGCTGGAGTAACAATACTCATATCAGATAAAATAGATTTTAAAATAAAAAATGTTACAAGAGACAAGAAAGGACATCACATAAAGATCAAGGCATCTGGGGGGAGCGGGGGGTGAAGGGGAAGCTGAGACGAAGAGAGAGAGTAGCACAGACATATATATACTACCAATTGTAAAATAGATAGCCAGTGGGAAGTTGTTGTATAACAAAGGGAGTTCAACTCGAGGATGGAAGATACCTTATAGGACTGGGAGGGGGAGGATGGGGGGGACTCGAGGGAGGGTGGGGGGGGGGAGTCGAGGGAGGGAGGGAATATGGGGATATGTGTATAAAAACAGATGATTGAACTTGGTGTACCCCCCCCCAAAAATAATAAATAAATTAAGAAAAAAAAAAAGATCAAGGGATCCATCCAAGAAGAGGAGATAACAATTATAAATATACATGCACCCAATATAGAAGCACCTCAATACATAAGGCAAATGCTAACAACTATGAAAGAGGAAATGCCAGGCAGAAATAGAGACACAGGGGTAGAGAACAAATACATGGACACCAAGTGTGAAAAGCGGGGAGGGTTGGGGGGGAATGAATTGGGAGATTGGGACACCAAATTGTACACTCAAAATATATGCTGTTTATTGGCTGTTAACTGTATCTCAATAAAAATTCTTAAAAAAAAATAAAAAACTTTTTTCAGTTATGTGAGACAATAGTACAATCTTTTATTTAGTGGGCTTGAATGTAGCTTTGCCACATACATGAAAAAGTCCTGACTGGTTAAAGACTGGCGCTGGCAACATAATTTGGGTTATTTTACACATTTACCTAGGCTACCAGGTCGTACCATATACATTCATGGAAGGAAGGGTCCAGACCTCTGGAATGTGAGTCTGGCCCACACTGTGCAGGACATCATAGCCTAGTCAAACAGACTTAGTTTCCAGATGATAGCCAGTCCTCACCTCATCAGGAACTAGAATGCCAGGCCTTGAAAGAAAGGCAGATGCCAAGAGTTGCAGATGGTACCATAGGTCAGAGGCAGGGAAGATGACAGCCCAAAGCTCACTCCTGCCATATGCACATTGTATTCATGAGCAGAAAGACTTACTTCAACAGATGGCTGGACTAAGGCAGCTGACGTACTTTCTGCCACTATTGGGTTCAGCTCATAAGTCAAGCAACCCAGAACTGCAGATGGTGCCAAGACCAAAACCCCATGGTGGAAAGTCAGAGGCAGAAGAAGGTGGAGTTGTGCAATGAGGTAGCCAAACAACAACAGGTAAGAGAAGGGGAAAAAGAGAGACCTTAGAGTCAACATGCTCTAAATACCTCCTGTCAGTCACAGAGGACATATTGATAACGGAGGGGAAGCGATGAGTAAGATTACAAGGAAGGACCGAGATTACTTTCAGGTAAATTGACAAGGTTACGTTCTGCAGCCTGTAACGTGCTGGTGATGCTGATGGCGGTTGTCATAGTGATGGCGGTGGTGGTAGAGGTGGAGCGATATTCACCACTGATAAAATATTTACTATGATCCCTGCGTTCTTATCAAACTCGCAATTTCACTTAATTCTCCCAACAATCCAATGACATAGGTATTATAAGTCCCCTTTTACAGACAAGGTTAACAGACTCAAAGAGGTTATACAGCATGTCCAAGAGCACACAGGTAGTAAGTAGAAAAAGAAAGAAATTAAACCCAAGAGCATCTGACCCTAAGACAAGTACTCTTAATCACCATGCTTAAACACCTCTGAAGCTCTCAGAAGCCATCACTCCTCACCTCTGTCCGCAGCAATGTGCTTCTCACCCCACCTGGGCATGACGAACAATGTGTTCTTCCAAGTTCACAGCAGTTTTCAACACCTTGTCCCCTATATCTGTGGTTTCCAGTCTTTCAAAGAAGAGAATTTATTTTAACATCAAAGTATTTGGCGGATCCCTATATGTTGTACTTGTCTTTTGAGTATCATTAACCAAGAAAGCACATGAAAAAGAGCTAAGCAAATAGTACATAATTTAAACTTCATGTATAATCACAACAGCATCTACCTGTATTTGAAAAGTAGTCAATTATACAATTAAGTCAGAAACATTCCTTATTCAGGCCATTAATTGGGACTTCATGCACACAGGAATTAACCAATACTTTGAAGTTGGAAGGATGCCAACCACTTCCGGGCTTTATCTCACTAGTCCTTGGGACCTTGCTGTGAAGACTGTGAAAGCATGTGGTATAGATCCCTCCGGGAACACCTGTGAGGTACATGCTTGATCAGCGCTGGAAGCTTCTGCTTCTTCCTTCTCACCCCTGGAGCTTTGGAAGGGACCCTGATACTTAACAAACGTTTGCCAGGCACACACAGGAATCGGGCTTTTCATCCCAGTTTACTTATTAACAAAATATGTGCATCTGTGCTCCTGGTACTAATCCTCCCAGGAGCTCAGTTTCCTCACTTGGAAAATGAAGGCCTTGAGCCAGACTTCTATGGGTCCTTTCAAGGTGTAATAATATCTGATGCTAATTATACTTTTGCATCCAGTATATTTTCCCAATTCTGCTTCCTCATAATCTCCTGCTATTTATCATCAAAAGTAACCAATATGTTAAAGTGCAATGGAAAACTTCAAAATGAGATTTTTCAAAATATAATGTTCTACCAGAGAACTCGTCAATAATGCCACTGCCGTATTGAATCAGCGGAAGAGTTCATCATCCCCTTCCTAAAACCAGTCAAAGTGTGAAAGAGCAGTATATTCATTTTAAATACTTGTTTTGAGTGTTTTAATGTCCTGGCCTAATTTGTCTCTCCAACTGTAAGAAGACATCTTTAAATGGCCTCTAGGATTCAGCTCTTGCCTAGACCTCTGTCCACAGGACCACCTCCCGGGGAATGGAATGGTTCTCTTTGCACAGAAGCCCAGGTGATGGATGACCTGCCTCATGGTAAAAATTCACAAGATTTTCAGCTTTCCCTTCTTCTTCCTCAAAACCCTCAGTCAAATAACCCAGATTCATTGTGCAATCCACCCTCAGCCTAATGCTAGCCTGAGCTGGCAGTCAGATAGAGCGGTGCTGTTCCAAGACGGTCCGCATTTTAAAAACAGGAACTGAGTCAATATTTACAAACATTTAAAGCAATCTGATATCATCACACTATCCTAGTGTACAATCATTTCCCTAGTGATTCATTTTTTATTGTAAAGTACAAAAGTATGGTCCAGAGAAGATGGGAACTTAAACAAAAAAAACCCACTCCTTCACTACAAGTGGTTTGGAAAGCACTGGGTAGAGGATACCATACATACTTGGGAAATGATGGAACAATTGTTGCAATTCACAGTTCGCTCACTCGGCACGTTTATTGGTCATTACGGTGGAGGGCATGCAGGGTGACAGTTAGCAGCACAGGCTCTGAAGTCAGACTGCATGGGTTCAAATCATGGCTCTGATACTTTCCATCTAGGTAACCTTCCTTAACTATTCTCGGACTCCGTTTTCTCTTCTATTAAATAGGTTTATTAACAAGATTTATATACTCTCTGAAGATTGGATGAAACTTGGCACGTGTGAGCAACAATGGTTGATGGTAAGGAGGAGAAGGGAAGTGTCCTGTCAGGTGCTACCTGGTGACTGAATAAGCCATAGCCCCTGTCCTCTACAGGCTGACAGTGTAAGCAAAGAAATGCTATACGTGGAGAGAGAGCTGGAGGAGCTGCAGTGGGTACATGGGGGAATGAGGGAGAGAGGAGAAGGATGACTCTGTTAAGGGGTTCAGAGTGGGCTTTTCATAAAAGTAAATTCACCTGAATAGGAATGAGAAAATTAAAGATCATCTTCCAGGAAGACGAGAAGTGGATGGGGGAATTTCAGGCAGAGAGAATAGCACATTCAAAGGTCCAGGGGTTGAAACATAATGGTGAGGTCTGAGACCCTCATTAGTTCAGTGTGGCTGGATTGTCGGGGAGGGGCAGAAATGGTGAATCCCTCTAGAAAAGGGATCACAGCTCTTTCTTGGAGTTTTCCCAGCACTTAGCACAGTCTCTGGTACATGGTACTCGATACATGCCTATGGAATGAATGGGGCTGAATGTCAGGATCACCATGCTGAGAGTTTGGGCTTTGCCCTGAAGTCGATGAGAAGCCATGAAAGGGTGAAGAGGGGAGTAAAGGGGATGCCCACCGTGCCAACTGAAAGGCAAATCAGAGGCAAGAGAGATGGGGTTCAGGGAGCCTAAGCACAAGCACAGCAACTCTTCGAGATGGAATTGTCTTTCGTCTTAGCTCCAGTTTACAGATAAGGAAACAAAAGATTAGAGGACCCAATGACTGGCCCAAGGACCCATAGATTTCATAGGATCCAGGTCTGCCTGACTCCAAACCCCACGTCCACCCTCACTTAGCCCATACAGCCCTTCCATTGTTCTTTCTGGTCCTGCTCACAATCCTTTTTGCAGCAAGTGGATTTAGATCTGGTGATCTAGTCCCCAACTCACTTGCAACACAGAGAGATATAAATACAAGAGAGGAGAGAAGGATGCTGATGTCTTTTCAGCTCTTGGAGTATGCGTGTGCGTGTGCCTGTATAACCTTCTGTTTGAATATTAGCTAAAACCCCCAAAACATCCTGGCAATGGAAATTGTACCTGTCTGCACACATACCAATATATACACAGAGGAGGAGACGTTTGGTTGCTCAGAGACATCCCTAAGAAAAGCTGAGCCTGAGTTGTTTCCCAAGGAGAACTGAAAGGCCAGTGTTCCCAAAAGATGCTGAAAAGTGGTAGAGGTTTGGTAAAGGGTGAAAAGAAATAGGCTCGGCTACACTCCAATGAGAAGGAAGTTGAATAGATAGTGACAAGGCTAATTGTCAGTCCCTGGAGGCAACGGGAAAAGTGCTGAGAGCTGGAAACTACTGTGACCCTGGCTTTCTAAGCTCAACTCTGGTGCTGACTCACTGTGTGAACTAATAAGACAGGGTAGGACTCATGGTCAACTGGTAAGCTGTCTGGTCATGGCTATAGAACAATAGAGGGATTTAGAGATGGTAGAGGTCATTTGGGACTGGGCTTATCAGAGAAGACTTCCTGGAGGAGGTGGCATTTACAGAACTGGAAGGACTCAAGCACACAGAAGAGAGGAAAGATGCTCTACATGGAGATGACTGCATAAGGAAAGCCACGGAGAGTGAAAATATATGTGCAGAAAGCAGAGAAGAACACATATCCAATAAGGGGTTAATATCCAAAATATACAAAGGACTCATATAACTCAATATCAAAAAAACCCCCAAACAAGTCCAATTTTAAAATGGGCAGAGGACCCGAATAGACATTTTTCCAAACAAGACAAACAAATGGCCAACAGATATATGAAAAGATGCTCAACATCACTAACCAACAGGGAAATGCAAATCAAAAACCACAATGAGCTATCACCTCACACCTGTCAGAATGGCTATCATCAAAAAAACAACAAATAACAAGTGCTGGCAAGGATGGGGAGAAAGGGAACTTATTGCACTGTTGGTGGGACTGTAACTTGGTGCAGCCACTATGGAAAACAGTTTGGAGGTTCTTCAAAATTAAAAATGGGACTACCATATGATCCAGCAATCCCACTCCTGAGTATTTATCCAAAGAAAACAGAAACACTAATTCAAAAAAATATATGCACTGCAGTGTTCACTGCAGCATTATTTGCAATAGCCAAGATATAGAAGCACCCTAAGTGTCCATCAATAAATGAATGGATAAAGAAGACATGTTATACATACACAATGGAATATTAGCCATAAAAAGGAATGAAATCTTGCCATTTGCAGCAACATGGATGGACCTAGAAAGTATTATTAAGTTAGGTGAAATAAGTCAGACAGAGAAAGACAAATACCGTATCATTTCACTTACATGTGGAATCTAAAACGCAAAGCAAATGAGCAAACCAAACAAAAACAGACTCACAGATGTGGAGAATAAACAAGTGGTTGCCAGAGAGGAGGGGTGGGGGTACACAAACTATGTGAAGGGAATTAAAAGGCATAAACTTCCAGTTATAAAATAAATGTCATGGGGATGTATTATACAGCATAGAGAATATCGTTGGTGATACTGTAATAGCTTTGTACAGGAACAGATGGCAACTAGACTTACCGTGATGCTCATTTCATAATGTATTTAAATGTTGAATCACTGTGTTGTATACCTGAAACTAGCATAATATTGTAGTCAACTCTCTTTCAATTTTTAAAAGAAATAAAGCAGAGAAGGTATGTGCTCTGTAGGAGCAAAGGGTGTGTGCTGAGAAGATTCCAGAAAACAGGGAGACTAACCAGGGTGCACCAGATGACAGGCAACATCAAAAAGAACAGACAGAGACATTTGGATTCCGATGAAGTAGCACCACGTTGCTCAACTCCAAAAGCAGCATCTGCATTGCAGGCGGTGGATGTCCTGTGCACACGATGCAAGGGAGTGGTAGAAGCTACTTCCTGAAGTTGTACAGCCGAGGCCTGAACAGAAGACCCTACACAGTGCGTGTGGTTTCACTGAGCACCTACTATGCACAACATCCTGAGCTGGGCACCTATTCCCAAACCTGGAAGCGTTCAAGGCACATGCTGCCGCTACATCACACACCCTTTCGTCCCACCCCTGATCCTCCACTTTCACCTGGCTTGCCCTCCCCCTTCCTTCTCCGGCTCTCAGATCTGGCTTCCTTCCCCCAGAAAGCTTTCTCTGACATCCAGATTGGGTTTATTCATTCAATCATTTAATAGACTTTTGTTGCACCCCTGCTTAGCGCCAGGCGCTGTACAGAGCACACAAGAGGTGCCCTTTCTTGGAGCTCCCTCAGCATCTCGTGACCCCCTGTATCATAGCACTTATCACACTGTGTTATCATGGTGTATTTACCGCTCTGTCTCTTCTACTAGACTATGAGCCCCTTGAGGTCAAGGGCTCTATTTTATTAAACTGTGCCTTTCTAGAGCATCACCTGGCATATAGTAGCTGCTCATTAAGTGACTAATGAATAAAAGGATGAATGAATAAAGGAATCACAGGTGAGCATACAGTCTCCCAAAGGACATACACATACACAGCTAACACTGGGATTGACCAAAACAAGAGAACGCAAGGAGTGTAAGAAGACATACCATCACCTCAGTCTCAGAGCTCCAGATGTGAACATCTGTGATGTGAGGAAGGGCCATTTTGGCATCCCTCACATTACTCCAAAGATGCACATAAGTCCGTGTCTCGATATAATGCAGTCCTTAATCTGTGTTGGGGAACAAAGGACCAAAGTTTTTGGCTGTATGTATGTAGCGGGGAGGAATTGTGTGTGTGAATCTGAACTTTAGAAAACAAATAACATAACAGAAAAAGCAGAGCCTTACTGTTGAGGAAGCCTGTACTAGTGCCAAACTTTTTCTCTACTGCTTATTCCTGTGTGACCTTGAAACATGACTTTATCTCTCTGAGGCTCCATTTCCTCATCTGCAAAAAGAAAACAATAATGGAAACTAGCAAAGAAGTTTGATGTAGAGATGAAATGAACTCATGCCTCAGAGGGCTTAGCTTGGTGCCTGGCTCCTAGAAAGTCCTTGGTAGACGGTGACTGCAACAGTGATGACGAAAGTTAAGACAGAAGGGGAGAGGGAAGGAAAGCAGAAGCAGAAGGCAGGGGAGGAACAGGAGTGGAGAAGGAGGAGGAGGGCCATGGAGTTGATGTGCAGACTAAGATTCTGTATTTCAACCTGTCTAGCACATGCCTGGCACGAAAAAGCATCCTAATACCTATTAGTCATCTTTCCCTTCCTTCCTGCCTACATAGGTTACAAGATATCACTCCTGAGACTGAGATCCCCAGAGCAAACTAAAAACAGATCTGTCAAGCAGTTCAACTCCACGAGTTCTGACACAGAGACAATGGCACCACCTACTGCCCAGCAGAGGAACTGCCCTTGCTCCTCCAGAGCTGACAACACGTCCAAGAGCAGGGGTGCGGTTGTGGGCAGAAGGGTGCCGTGAAAACATTGCCTGCAAGATGCTCTGCCCATTCCCTATCTCACCATCTTTCCTCTCTCCTGAAAACAGGAGTGAAGCTGACAGATGTTCCACAAATCCAGTTATCTCAACAGAATCCCACTTTCCAAATTAATATCCACAAGGGGAGGGTTAGGCAAAGGATGGGAGCCACATCCAGTGAGATTCCTGAGCCATGTGTCTAGTCTGTCTCCCTGTTTGCTAACCCGCAGTCATGCTAACCACAAACATGGTCAGGCTTTCAGGGGTTGCTGGACTGTCCTCTTTTCCAGGAAAACACCTGCTCCCTCCCTTCCCCTACCCTTCCCTGTTGAAATTCTACTCATCTCTCCAGCCTGCCTTGGCTTCCCTTCTCTTAAGACAATGCCTCCATGTCTAAATACAACCCAAGAGGCCCCAGGAGAACTTTGCACCTGATGCTTCCCAAGCCCCCCTTTCCCCACTTACTGATGGACTTTCACTCGTTTCGAGGTGTTCATTGTAGATGTCACCGCTGAAAAGCCTTTCCTGCACCACCCACCTTGACAATGTTAGTACTCCTACTCTACTTCCACAATCACCATGTTTTGGGTTGTTTATGCTGATTTCTCTCCCATGAGACTATGACCATGAGCTGTGTGTAGCAAGGTCTCTGTATCATTCTCTCTTCTATGCCACACAGAGCCCAGAAGCCCTTCAATTAATAGAATATTTGTTGAACGAGCAGAAGAATTCATCAATTAATTAAATAATCAACAAACCATCAAGTGAGTAGAATGCCTGTTCTAATGATGTCTCTGGCATTTACTAATGTATGACTTTTGGCCAGTCTCTACATACCTCTTGCCTTAATTTTCTCATCTATAAAATTGCAGTAGTAAAATCTACTACCAGGGATACAGTAGTGAACCAAGCAAAACTCCTGCCCTTGGGAACTTACATTGTAGGGTGTTGGAGAGGGACAGAAAATTAACAAGTAATTACAATACAAGATAATTTTGAAAGCCCACAGGAAGGGCTTCTAGACTACTCTGGGATTAGGGAAGTCTTCCCAGAGGATATGACAAGTAAATATATAGAATGACAAATGGTGAGTGAATGCAGGGTAAAAGTAGAGCAAAAGGAGAGAACAGGGTCATGGTGACTGCCACCCAGGGAGGGATGTCACATCATGTCAGAAGTGGTCTCACTTGTAAGGAAGTGAGGATGCAATAATGCAATTAATTGGGGAAAAGGCTTGCCAGGCAGAGGGTATTGCAAGTGCAAGGTATTAAACCAGCCCAAGTGATGGTATCCACTGGGGTCTTTCTCTTGCATTCACTTTCCCAGGAAAGGATAAAAAGGATACAAGAAGCTCCTGTCAAAGATACAAACTGTACCCAAGAGCAACTTTCATCCTCAGGCGCACATCTTCCTACATGGCCAGCTGGGCTGAAAATCCAGAAGATAATCTGCAGGTGCCCTTTGCCTCTTCTTACTTCACCTAGGAGCCCGGGCAGCAATTACCTGCTTCCTCCCTTCTGCCCTCCACGGTCTTCATCCTTGATGACCCCTTAAGACACTGATCTCCTAACAGACAATAATCCTAAGGCAATGATGTCCATTAATGATGGAGAGAGATCCTCAGATTTCCATTTTATTAAAAAAAACTCACTTTGGCTGCAGCATAAAAAATACATTGGAAGAAGAAAACCGAGCATAGGGAAACCAGTTAGAAGGATGTTGCAGAAGTCTGGTGAGCAGTGATGGTGACCTAAAGTCAAGTAACAGCAGTAGGGGTAGAGAGATACTAAGGCATGGAACTGATGGGACCTAGTAACTGATTAAATGTGGACCCATGTGGAAGGGGAGGGAGGGTTCAAGGATGACGCCTGGCTATCGTTCTGGCAACCAGCAGCCTCAGGGCTGGCAACCCAGGGCTTGGTGATGCCGCTTACTGAGATGGAGAAGAGGAGAAGCAGTGTGGAAAAAGATGACAAGTCCTGTGTCCTTTTCATCCATCATGGACTGTCTTAGGATTTGTTAGAGATCCATCAATAAGGATATGAAGGAATCTATTTTTTGTGTAGTTGAAAAGACAAAACTTAAATAATTAGAGGACATTTTGAAGCAGGACATTAGTCGCAAAAGGATGTTTGCTATTGATGACAGGTACAAGGAATGCAAAAAGACTTAAAGTTATGGGAGCAGGAGTAGTAAGGTAAAAAGAAGGGGTATGAGTGAGCTTTGAAGATTTAGCTGAGTGGAAAAAAATAAGGGGATGAGAAAATTGTGACCAGGTACATTCTCTAAACAAAGTCACAGCTGCAGAAATGAGGCGGATGTGCCTGAGAAGCAGACTGAAAGAAATGTATAAAAATTGCCCATAGCTGTGGTCCGGGGTGCACTGAAATTGGTGAAAAAATCACAATATTGAGTGAACATAAATTCTGGGAATAGAAGTTGTACAAGATGGGCACCATTATTTTCCCTGCAGGGTTTAGTAGAAAGAACATGCATTTTGGAATCAGATAAGCTTGTTTTCATATCTTGGGATCATTGGTAAAGAGCTTTATGGTGCGAGGCAAATGAATTAACCTCTGTGAGTCTCAAATTCCCCATGTGAAAATGAGAAAAGCAGTACTTAACTTACAATATTCTTTGGAATAAATGAGATGGTACAGAGTAAACACTCAATATATGTTCATTCCTTTCTGGTGCTCTTTTTGAGTCTCTGCTCATGTAAGTTACCCAAATGAAACATTTGAACAGGGTCCCTGGATTCCATGCTATATGGAGCCGATCCCAATTGATACTAAAGGAGCTTTTCAAGCTCAGGGGTTGTAGAAAGAAACCATGATGAACTGATCTATATTCAGGATAGATCGATAATGATAGATAGAAGATAGATGATGATGATGATGATGGTGATGATAGATAGATAGATAGATAGATAGATAGATAGATAGATAGATGATAGATGATAGATAGAGATAAAATTGTAATCTTGAGCATGAAAATGTTTTAAAAATTGCAAATAGCATAGGAGCATGTGAACATTGTATGAACCACCTGCAGGTTTCTCCCTATGAACCTATACCCTTAGTCAGTAGGAGGCGGGCACGACCTGCCCAGGTCCATGTCCATTTCTGCTGCTGCTGCCTCCCTACATCTCCCCACCTGCTACTATATCCAGGTGTCAGCACTGGCTCCAACTGCCTCAAGAGTCAGCCCGGAAATTACAAGCTTCCTGCAACTGCAGAAGGAAATGGTATTTTATTGCTCCTGTTTCAACTGTCATGTTAAAGTGAAATAGCTTTTCATTCCACTTCTTTCTTTTCCTACATGTATTAATGGGTTTATTTGATCACTATACCTACTCATATTCCCCCAAGCATCCCTCCAACAGGCAACTATATATTTTGTGTTTAAAAATTTTAAACACATGCATTACCATATATGTGTTTCATTAATGGTCTGTGTGATGACACATTTGGTCATTTTTAGCTCTTCTGCCTCCTTCTTGGCTTCCATCACTAGGCTATAAGCATCTCAGAGATGGGCCCATCTTTGTTTCTCTAGGATTTAGAGCAGTATCCACAGAATAATTCTAAAAAAAAAAGTGTATAGATTCAGATGCGACAGTGTTCGAGAGACCTAAAGATTACACACAGATAAAATATTGACAGCTCAGTTTGAGATGATTTAATTATGCCTGCTGACACAATTTGTGAACTCATTACCGGAACTCTATACGTCCTGGATGTTAGGAACGAATCTGGGCTCCGAGAGAGGACCCCGGTACAGTGCAGTGCTTGTTATTATAAATGTTACCACTTGATTTTTTCATTCTAACCTTTGTTCCACATCAGGTCACCTAGGGTTTCAAGGCGAGAATGCTGGAGCCCTAAGACCCATGATTAAATCCTGCCCGCTAGCTCTACCAGGCAGCTTTCTTAACTTCTTTATGTGCCCAGACCTTAAAAAAGAGGGAGGAGGAAAAGAGACAGTATTATTATAAGAATGTGGATATAGCAGAGCTGAAACAAAGTAAAAAGTTATTAGGGATCCCTAGAGTAAGGTGCTAGCTACTTTTTTCAACTTTCAAGGATCATGTCATGAATAAGTGTGCTTCTGCGAGTGTGTGTGGAAGGAAGGGGGTATATGATGTATATGGGCTTAATATTCTGCCCGTACACACTGCTATGACCACGCAGGTTGTAAATACTGAAAAATTTCCAGACTAGTTGATAAATAGCCTCCAACCCACCCCACGCTCCTAGCCCAAAGTCCCCAAGGGTCCTCATAGGCTTTCAGGCCTTTCTGCAACTCAAAAGTGCAAGTTCTCCAAGATCTGTTCAGGTGTCAGTCCTCCTGCTTCTGCTCCAGTTAATCATGTTCCTGCTGAGCTGGCTACTGGCTGTTTCAGACACATGTGCATGCAAGGTGTGTGAGCACATGTCACAGTGTCTCTGTGAATCTCCCTGCCTCTCTCCCTCACTCTCTGCTTCTTTCTGCACAAAGATTCCATTCCCCTCTAATATAAGACTTCCTGTGCCGACTGTTGGATATTCCTTACTTATACCCTCAGCTTGTCCAGAACTATCATGACCTCTCCATGCCCTCCCCACATCCTGACCTGTCATTTCAGCTCCTATATCTAACTGCCAGATTCAAATTCCTGGTGGTAGATACCTACACTGACTCAGTTAGCTTTTCCATTCAAAGTCACCTCACCGACTCCCAGATAACTTGGCCTGGCCACCAAGGTAGCAGGGGAAGAGGCGGACAATGGCTCAGGCTCCCTTGGAAGGGCATGGTTATGGTCTTGATCTGCACAGAATGGATAGTTTTTTTAGGCATTCATTCTGAATTAACTCATAGGAGTTCACTTAAAAGGGCCTGGAACTTGGTGGAAAGCCAAAACACCGTTTCTGAATCTGATTCTGTGAGAAACGAGAAGTTAATCAAAGACCAGTTGCACCACTTACCTCTTGGGACATTGAGTTTCATGGAGTCTCTGGACTTTGGGATCTTACACAGCAACGAGGGGAGGAGGATTTCTGCTTGATGGGACTGTTGTGAAGCTGGAATAAGACATGCCGTGTGCATGCGTGCGTGCGTGTGTGGTGAGGGGTTGGGGGCAGATCACTCAATAGCTTACATCAAAAACTTCCCCAAAAATGGAGTGGAGGTTATTGGAAAACGGAAGTAACTCACAGAATCCGAGGCAAGACCAACCCTTGTATGGATTGGAGAGGGACCCTCAGCTGAAGAGAGGCCTGTGAGGCTTTCTTTTCCTTTTTTTATTGGAGTATAGCTGGTTTACAATATTGTGCTAGTTTCAGGTGTACAGCGAAGTGATTCAGATATATAGCTCAGATTCTTTTCCATTATAGGTTATTACAAGATATTGAGTATCGTTCCCTGTGCTATACGGAAGGACCTTGTTGTTTATCTATTTGGTATATAGCAGTGTGTATCTGTCAATCCCAAACTCCTGATTTACCCCTTGCCCAACCTTTCCCCTTTGGTAACCATAAGTTTGTTTTCTATGTCTGTGAGTCTGTTTCACAGAAACAGGGCATGAACTTATTTTGTAAATAAGTTCATTTGTATCATTTTTTAGATTCCACATATAACTGATATCATATGGTATTTGTCTTTGTCCGACCTTCTTCACTTAGTATGATAATCTCTAGGTCCATCCATGTTGCTACAAGTGGCATTATTTCGTTCCATTTTGTGGCTGAGTAGTATTCCGTTGTATACCACATCTTCCTTAACCATTCTTCTGTCGATGGACACTTTGGAGGCTTTCTTTCAGAGCAATGCCGTAAAATGTGGGGTCCACCCTAGTTTCACATTCCTATAGGAAGCATCTGATTGGCTCAGCTTTGTTTTTCTCGTTCTCTAAACCATGGCCCAGGGGCAGCAGGTTTGGGAGGGGCCGGTTAGGAAGGCACAGCTTGATTTCAGGGGCAATTGCTACAGGTGCAGATCAAATGACACAAAATCAGCTCACTCCCTGACATATAGTAGGCATTCAATATATTATTATTGTGTGATAGTGCTTTGCAAAGTGTGAGGAGCTCAATATTTTCCTATATGCCTATTACATTGCTGACCCCGTGCTACATTCCATAAGGGAGAGAGAAGTAGAAGACATGCCCTGCCTTCAGGGACTTATGGTCTTGACTTCAGGTCTTGACGGGAAAAATGACAACGCTATCTAAAGGTTTGGTTCTATAATACAGATCACAAGTGTCAAAAGATATAGTGAAACACCTTTGAAAAAGAGACAGGGGTGGTGGTAAGTAAAAGGAAATTCCAAGAGGCAAATAGAAGTTTTGTAAGAAAAATAATTTGGAAACAATTGATTTTGAGACTAGACTGGAAAGTGATTTTCTGTTCCATTTCCTGAGCAGTCTCATACCCATAACAGAAATAGACTTATTTATAAAGCCATTGATTGCCTTGTGTATACAGCTAAGAATATAAAACAGGAGAGGGGTACATTCCATTTTGACAAATGCAGAAATAATAAGGAAAATGTACCGATCATTCCTCCACAGCTCCCTCTGGATCTTTTCTGTTCTCTCTGACTCCCTGCCTTTTGCCAAGCAATTTAGTTTTATCCTCACAAATGAAGCAATTTACATGATTTGAGTTTGGCTTTGTTTGTGTATTACTGAGAAATCTCCTATACCTTCACCATCAATTGTCTTAAACAATATCGTAAGGATATTTGAAAATAAGTTTAAGAAAAACATATCTCTCTCTCACTCTCTCTCTCTCTCACAGACACACACACACACACACACACACACACACACACACACACACACACAGAGCCAAGATCATCAGACTGTAGTACTAGGAGATAAATTTACATTCCCACTACTCTAATTCAGGCTTTTTGCCTGTTTATAAAATGGGAATAGAAACATCTCTTAATATGAGAAAAGGGCTGAACTCTGATTATGCACCAGCCTGTAGATTTTTGCTAGGGCCCTGCCTCTGACCTCCACTTTATATTCTATCTATCTGGTGCAGGCATTTTAATATTGCTGCATCCTGATTTCCTACAGTGAAAGGCAATTTCGTAACGAATGGCCCTGCAGTACAGCAAGACCAAGGATGCCTTGGACATGACATCTTCAAAAGAGGTAGCTGTTCTATAGCTCAGAGGCTGAAGAGGGTGTGTGTGTGTGTGTGTGCGTGCACACGCGCGCACACGCTACACTGAGGCTTATTTAAAGCTCTTCCTTCAGGGCTGGCTGGTCCAGGAAGAATAATTCTGACCCCGTCTTTCCTTTATTTTACTAAAAGAAAATACTCAACATTTTTCATGCCTTATATTAGGTATTTTATACCTATTAACTCACCAAATCCTCAAATCAACTCAAGAAAGTACTATGATTGCTGTCACCACGTTACAGATGAGAAAACTAAGACACAGAGAGGTTAAGAAAATCGTCCAAATAAAACAGCTGGTATTGTGCTGAAGACAGAATTTGAACTCCAGAGCTCAGGCTCTTAATCCCTTCACTCTACTGGAAGAAGACATTTGGGGTGGGATGGGAGGGTGGGGAGATCTACAGAGACACCAGAAACCAGCAGATTATTCTGAAAAAAACCAACTCAAAATATAATCACAAATTAAAATACTCAGTTTCAGATCATTGGCTCCAGACAGAATACACAGTTTAACTTGATCCGGAATTACAACCCTATGCTCTTCTTGCCCCTGCGCCTGCTTGCCATCAATGAACTTGACTCCCATTTGCGCCAATGAACTGCCTGCCATATTGACAGAAGAGCTGTTCACCCACTGTATTCTGCAGAGAAGGGACCTCATTTAGGGTATAATGGTCCTCTGTGGGTGCCGTGTTATTATTATTATTGTATCTTTATGAAGTGTTCGTTGTGTGCCAGGCTCTACGCTCAGCACTCCACGTGCATTATGTTATTGAATCCATGCCACAACTGCATGTGGGTTACTATTTCTCTCCTCCTAGTACAGTTGAGAAATCAAAACTCAGTGTCTGAGGATCAAGTGAAATCTGGCAGGGAAAGCCCATTGCTCAGTGCCTGGTGTATAATAAGCACCGCAAAGTGTAGCTATTGTTATTCTTACCACTGTTAGCATTATCATTACTGTACTCTTTGTTTTTTCTTACTATTGCTTTAACTGGTCCTTACATTGCTCATAGGAGAACAAGTCCCGTTTAGAACTCGAATCCATGTGCTGCCCAAACCTATGCCCTTCATCATTCCATAAAGTCTCTGTCCAGAAATCAGCACCAAGACGTGAGAGAGCTGAAAGCCAGTACCTCTGAAGAGAGATTGACAGACAGGGTGTGTGCAGCCGGGTGTAGATAAGAGGCTCAGGGAAATGGAAATCATCTCTTTATATATTCTCTTTTGCATTGGAGGACCTAAATGTGACCAATGGTCAAAACTTGGGAGAGGTAGACATTTAACTCTACTTAGGGTGTATTGTCACATTCATCCTGACCAATAATGGAATGAGATTTTTTACGCAGTAGCCTGTGTTCCTGTCCTTGGAAATTCTGAAGTTGAAGACATGCAGCCATCATGAGAGGTTCTGGGAAGAATTTCTGGCAGGTGATACCATGGAAGAGTGAACCGCAAATCTGAAATTCCACAATTTGTAAAGACCCCTGTGCAGCCTAGGAAACTCCTCCTTCTTTGTCCCAGCTCAGGCACCAAATCTAAAGCCTTTTCTTTCTTTCATTCCAGCCCTTTCAAGTCTCAGGACCTCAGAAATTAACTAATAAATTAATGGTGTTAATGTATCTGGTTTTCAGTGGATCGATGCTACTCCTTCTAGTGAAGATAAACAAAACAACCAAAACTCTTAACTGAATGAATAAAATATGTTTATTAAAGAAAATTAGAAAATAGAAGGAAGAGGAGAAAAAGATAATTCAACACATAATTCTTGTTAATACGCTGACTCATATTTTTCCAGGTCTTTTTGTAATTTCGCAATTAAGAAGACAAATTCTTGAGATAAAGACATGGCTTTTAATACAGGAATATTCTGGATAGTGACAGACTGAAGATTGTCCATACTTTCATCGCAGTACAGCAAATATTGAGCATTTAATTCTGTGCCAAGCATTGTATCCGATATTAGCAGTATACAGCCAAACAGGTCACGATCCCTTCTCTCAAGATCTTCACAGGCTAGTGCAGCAGACCAGGAAGTAAACAGAGCCTGAGAAATGAATGTGTGTAGTCGGACTTGTGGTAACAATCAGCACATATAGTTGTTTTTTTATAAATTTATTTATTTATTTTATTTTATTTTAGGCTGCGTTGGGTCTTTGCTGCTGCTTGGGCTTTCCCTAGTTGTGGCGAGCGAGCAGGGGCTACTCTTTGTCCTGGTGTGCAGGCTTCTCATCATGGTGGCTTCTCTTCTAGAGCACAGGCTCTAAGCATGTGGGCTTCAGTAGTTGCGGCACATGGGCTCAGTAGTTGTGGCTCACGGGCTCTAGTGTGCAGGCTCAGTAGTTGTGGTGCATGGGCTTAGTTGTTCCAAGGCATGTGGAATCTTCCCAGACCAGGGCTCGAACCCATGGCCCCTGCATTGGCAGGTGGATTCTTAACCACTGCGCCACCAGGGAAGCCCAGCACGTATAGTTTTATTTGGGCTCCTATAAAATGGCCATGATAACACAAATAATGCTTGTAATCACAGTAACTAACAGATTTCAAACATTTTTCTTTTATTCTAGCTGGTTTCAACTTAAAACAACCTTAGGAGTTGGTAAGCATTTTTATTTTTATCTCCATTTTAAAAAGGAAACATGATATATGCATCCCTATGTTCATTGCAGAATTATTGACAATAGCCAAGATATGGAAGTAAGCTAAGTGTCTATCTACAGATGAATGGGTAAAGGTGTGATATATAGATATGATACACACACACACACACACACACACTGGAATATTACTCAGCCATAAAAAAGATGAAATCTTACCATTTGTGACAACATGGATGGATGCTAAGTGAAATAAATTAGACAGAGAAAGACAAATACTGTATGATTTCACTTATACATGGAATCTAAAAAATGACAATAAAAAAAAAAAAACAAACAAAATGGAAACTGACTCATCAATACAGAGAACAAACAGGTAGTCACCAAAAGGGAGGGACATTGTGGGGGCGAAATAGGTGAAGGGGATTAAGAGGTACAAACCTCCAGTTATAAGATAAATAAGCCACGGGGATGTAAGAAACAGCATAAGGAATATGGTCAATGATATCATAATAACTTTATATGGAGACAGATGGTTACTAGACTTGTCATGGTGATCATTTCATAATGTATGTAAGTGTCAAATTGCTATGAAGTACACCTGAAATTAACATAATATTGTACATCAGCTGTATTTCAATTATAAAAAAGAAAGAAAATAACCTATAATGGAAAATAATCTGAAATATATATTTTTTATTGAAGTAGAGTTAATTTACAATGTTGTGCCAATCTCTGCTGTACAGCAAAGTGACTCAGTTATACACATATAGACATTCTTTTTTTATATTCTTAATCTGAAATGTAGATATATTTAACTATATATATATAAAACACTATATATATATAAAACAATTACTTTGCAGTATACCTGAAACTAACACAGTATTGTAAATCAAATACACTTCAATTTTAAAAAAGAAAGGAAGGAAAGAAGGAAGGAAGGAAGGGATGGAGGGAGGGAGGAAGGAAGGAAAGAAGTGAGAAAGAGAAAAGAAAAGAAAGAGAAAGAAAGAAGGAAAAAGAAGAAAGAAAGGAAGGAAGGAAGGAAGAAAGAAAACAGAGAAATAAAATGGAAAGACTGTGGGCTTTTGAGGCAACTAGATTACATTCAACTCTAGATTCTGGTGCTGACTAGCAGTGTGGCCCTAAGCTGATCACTTAGTATATTCAACTACCTCTCAGGGTTGCTCTCAGGTTTACAAGTAATATTTGTAATATGCGGGATGCATGGTAAGTATTCCCTTAAATGCAGCTTTTCTTATTGAACAAAGCTAAGAATAAGTCAGTGACTTGCCCAAGGTCACGTAAGCAGGAACTCTAAATTCTGTTTCTAATTCCGGCTTCCTCTGGATATGCCAGTTATAGCACTTAGGCAATTATCTATTGCTGGCAATGGACAGGGCCAAAAACAGAACAGGTACTGCATATTTATTTATATCTATATAAATGCATTTTGCATACTGTTCTTTGTTTTTATTCCTTGTGTCCAACAACAACAAAAAAAGGTTACATAAAAATTGTCTGCTATTTTTTCCAGTAAAAATCTACTGCCCAAATCCTCCTTCACATTTCATGATGTGAACACTAGAAATTACAATTCGATCAGGGAATTAAAGGGACTCATTATACCTGTGGAAAAATCCATCCTGAAACTGCAAAACCTACAAAGTTACTCTGCTCCTAGGACATGGCCCATTTCTCTTCCAGGCTATTAGTCCATTCTCCCATGGAAGGAGCTGAAGGGGCCCCCTAAGACCACTTAAGATACCAGTTTAGCTTCCATTTCAGTTTAGTGGGCAATGAGGCCCTTTCTCAGAAGATGTTCAACTTCCTTGGCCCCTTTAAAAACAAAACAGGGCTGATGTAGAAAACGAAGGGCAGTGAGGGAGAGGAAACTCTCAGTGGAGCAGGGAACAGCCTGCTGACCGTGAGTCAGCAGAGTAACAGTGTTGTGTAACATGAAGGCACAATGCTGGAATGAGACACAGCATCTGAGAATGACCACAGAATCTGGAGCTGCAAGGGACCCTAAAGCAGTCTTTTTCCAAAAAAATTTTAATGCAATCCACAATCAGAAATACATTTTACAATTGCAACCCAAGACACACACATATATAAATAAACATACAGATAAAACTTTTAAGAAAGAATTACTATCCTTACCATGTGATACCTTCTAATGCTGCCTCTTCTAACCCATTCTATTCTTTCCTGCTTCCCAACAAGTTAATTTCTCAAGATGCTAATGGATCACAATGTGCACTTTGGGGGAAAGAAACTGATTTGGAGAATATCTCATTCAACCCTCCATGAAATGCCCATGAAAATTCTGATTCATGTCAGCATAGGATACTCTTTAATAATGTCAAAGTCATTCAAGAAACTTGAGTTTACAGATAATGATACAATGCTTTCGACACACAAGGACCTACACTTGTACTCCCAATCTGTACAGTACTTAATCCTCACAGATGGTTCTTTATATGAGTCTATTATCACTTCCATTTTACAGATGAGGAAACTGAGGGCTCCCCCGAAAGCTAGTGACTTCTCACAAAGGACCATCTAATCCCCTGGGAGCTCAGTTGCTTGCAGCTGAGAGGATATTGGGTAGCAAGGTTTCACTGCATTTGCTTTACCCCTTAGATGTCATTTTCCCCTGGCACTTAAGCCCCTTTTGGTGTTGCCCCAGCTTTCTGTGTCAGGAAGTTCATAGGCGTACAGACCCAGGGCTAGTCCTAGACAATAACCCTGATCTAACAAAACAGCCCTGGAACTGGATCTTCATGCAGTTCACTCCTCCATCCTCAGCCTGCTGGCTTTTATCATCAGGGTCAAAAGTGCTCCAGCAATTTCAGGCACCACAATCTGAGTTAACTTGCACTTAAAGCAGAAAAAGAGAAAAGGGAAGGTAAAGGGCTTTCTCATCATTATTCCTAAGCTGGAAGACCTCAAAATTCATCTGTTTGCATCTCATTGGCCATATCCCAGTCACCAGCTCACCTAGGACCAATCAGATGGGCTTATTGCCACTCATCCAAAATCATGATCCTGTTAGTAAAGAAGGGGCCATGGCTGGTGGGGAGACAGCTGATCGTGTCTGCTACAGTGGCTTTTTTGGGCTCTGGATCTTGTTTCACCTATCTCTCTCCCCAAGGCTGAAGTCCCATTCAAACTTTACTAAACTGTTTTTCAGCTTTTTCTGAGTACCACATCTTGCTAATTCTAAGTCCTTTGCTCTTATTCTTCCCTTTGCCTAGAACATTCCCTACCTCATCCCCATCCTATTCTGCCCTGTTCATTCCTACTCTTCTTTGAGGTCTTGGGTAAACGTCCTCTCCTTCAAGAAGCCGTGCTTGAGCAGGGTCTGCGTGAGGTGCCTCACCTACCTACTCTCTGCTCAGCTGAAATTTACTGAGTTCAGAGGTCACGTCTGCCATTACCTTTCCTGTGCCCTCAGTCCCTACCAAGGTACCTGCTTTTTTATAAATATTTATTGAATGAATGAGTAAAAGTCACAGTTGTTAAGTAGAAAGGGCACTGTATTTTAATATCACCTATTTTGAGTATGAATATCAAATATTCATAAACCACATAATACAACTACAGGAGTATTTATCCCAAGTTTATCCCATTGGAAAACAGGATTCAAAGGGATCAAGTTACATGTTCAAGGCCACACAGCTGTGAAAGGTAGAGACGGGATTCAAATCCTTGTGTGATTCTTGAACCCAGGGATTTTCCACTCCACGGCACTGCTACCCAGGGGGAGATACATTGACTCTAGCCCTAGTTTGTGGCCAGACTAGAGTAGGAGTTGATTGTTCTTAAGTCGGTCTTTTTCTGTAAAGGACAAGATAATAAATATTTTAGGTTCTGAGGGACATAAAGTCTTTGTCGTAACTAATCTACTCTATTGTCATAGCTTGAAAGCAGCCAAAGACATTATGAATAATGTGGTTTTGTCCCAATAAAAACTTATTTACAAAAACAAGTAATGGACAAAATTTGGTTGACAGACTGTAGTTTGGGGAGTCCTGATCTGGGGTAGTTCAGTTCCCTTGACTTAGCTTTGGATTCTTCATCAAAAAATTGATTGTTTGAATTTGATGCAACTTAGGTGAATTCTGCTCTGAAATTTAATTATTAATTATTGTTCCGAAGCCCAGAAAAATCCTGTTTTACTCATTTTATTAGAAAAACGAAGGATACAATATAAGGATTAATTCAATTAAAATATGAACATAAAAAATTAATATGTGTGCTCTAAAAAAAAATTAAAAAGAAATCCACAAAGAGCACAGTGAAGATTTTAGCCGATACAAACTAAAAGCACCAAGAAAGGAAAAGTTTAGCTCTATATATATTTTTATGTGAGACTTTTTTGCTTTGGCATTTGTAATCTATTGGACAGCCTAACGCTCCTTTAAAATACAGTCTTTCTAGTTTTAGCCTCTACCATCTCTTAGAATATAAGTTCCATAATTCTAGTCTTTACAGGTGGATTCTTGCTTTTAGAAGTTTGTAATTCACATATGAAGGATTGTGAATAATTATTCATTACAAATCATTAGAAATCCATAAATAAATATTTATTCACATCATAGGATTGTTGTATTAGCTAAGATGATGTACCTGGCACAAAACCTGACAGAAAGGAGATGTTTCATACATTGTGATTTTTGTTGTGGTTATTAATATTACTAAAGTGATTTTTATTTGATATCGATGTGAGAAGCAGTATCTTATTTGTTAGAGCAGTGGCCCTTAACTGGGGGACAGGTTTGCCTCCCATGGAGTGGTCAGTAATATCTAAAGAAATTTTTGGTTGTAACAACTATGGGTGCTTCTCACATCCAGTGGATAGGGACCAGGGATGCTGCTAAACATTCCTCAGTACACGGAACTACCCCCCACAAAGATACAGCACCATTTTCAGTAGTACCAGGGTACAGAAACTTTGCACTGCAGTTAACTCTGTGCCTGGCACAGTTCCAAACATGACACACAGTAGGCTGTCAGTAAATGTTTGTGATTGGAGTGAGTGGATAACTGAATGAGGGAAGATAAAGCCAGTCGACATCAGGATGATATTTTGCTCCTACCTTAAACTTTGCTAAGGAAAACGGAGTCTATTGAGTCCATACAATTTAACTGATATATATATATATACACACACACTAGATTACATGCTTCATGTCAGCTGGGACCCTGCATGTACTGCTCAAAGTTAAGCCTCCAATGCCTAGCATAGTGATGACACATAACAGGTGCTCAATAGATAGAGATGAAGACGTGAGTAATCAAAGAAGAATTGAAGGTGGTTCTCTTTGCCTCTCGTACTAAATTCATTTATTCGACCATTACTTTTTTTTTTCATTTTTAAAAAATTTTATGTTGGAGCATAGTTGATTAACAATGCTGTGTTAGGGACTTTCCTGGTGGCACAGTGGTTAAGAATCCACCTGTCAGTGCAGGAGACACAGGTTCGAGCCCTGGTCTGGGAAGATCCCACATGCCGCGGATCAACTAAGCCCATGCGCCACAGCTACTGAGCCTGTGCTCTAGAGCCCGAGAGCAACAACTACTGAGCCCATATGCCACAGCTACTGAAGCCCGCGCTCCACAACAAAAGAAGCCACTGCAATGAGAAGCCTGTGCACTGAAACAAAGGGTAGCCCTTCTTCCCCGCAACTACAGAAAGCAGCAACGAAGATCTAATGCAGCCATAAATAAATAAATAAATTTAAAAAAAAAACAATGTTGTGTTAGTTTCAGGTGTACAGAAATCGACCACTACTTATTGAACTTGGCCATGTCCTACCTCTATCCTTAAAGCTGAAATGATGCGATTTCCTTCTCACCCTCCATCCCACTCCCATCCCCACCCTCTAAGAGCAGTTTTGTGTGTCAACATAAAATTTCAGGTCATTCACTGTTTTTCCACAAACAGGAAAAAATATCTGTGAAGCAAACCCCAGCAGCCAAATACAGCCCTGCTTGCTCGACTCTGACAGGCTGTGTGCATTTTTATGGGGCAGAAATAAATACAGAGATAATTATGCTGAAGGAGCTGAGGCAGAAAAGGCAGGGGTGTCTACCGAACATGTCAGCACACAAGAACCAGAGAATTCTGCTGAGCTCCAGGCAGCGAAGGAGACTTCAGGCCCCCAAGGGATGAAATGAGTGCTGTGTGTTGATGGAAGAGGCAGTTACTACACAAGGTTTTTTTTTCCTGGGTTTTGTTTTTGTTTTAAGCCAGTGCCTTAAAGGAAGGAAGAGAAACATTTAGAGAAACATCCATCCTAAAATCTCCCCTCTGGGAGAGTCTTTCCCAGGAAATAGTAACCTTGGCTTTATTAACCCTTGGTTGCCTACAGATGTACTGGAATCCATAACGTTTATGTAAGGTTAGTTTTTCAGATCTCTATTTTTCTCTGGACATCTGTTGTTAGATTCATGACAAAACAAACAAAAGATTTAGTAACCACTTAGCCACTGCTCTAGAACCCATTAATTATATCAATTCATGTTTTTGACTACTTAATATATGCCAAGTACTGTACTTAAAAATTGTGCATGCATTTTCTCTTTTAATAGGAAAAACAACACTATGAGGTATGCACTTTTATTGTCCCCATTTTCTAGGTGAGAGGCTGAGACTTAAGGAAGTTATTGGACTTGACTGAGGGTGGAGGCCAGAACCCCAGCAGTTCCAACCTCACCTCCCACATCTGCTTCAACCACAGCCCAATGGGACCACTGCTGACATGGGTGGATTTCATCCAGAAGACTACCTACGTGGCTTTGGGCGAGTTATTTAGCTCCATCGAGCCTCAGATGCTTCATCTATAAAGTGAATTTAGGAATGATAACCATTCCATCAGATTATCATGGAGGTTATGCATAAAGACTTGAGCACAGTGTGTGTCACATATAAAGTAGGAAATAAGTGGTAACTCCAATAATATAATCCCACTACTGGATTTCCTACTACTTCACTTTACAGATAAGGAAACCAAAGCCTGACGAGGGCTACAACTTTCCCAAGGTCACAAGCCAAGGGGAAGACCATTCAAGGACTGAATCTCAAGTCTCCCACCTAACAATTAAGGGTGATTTCTGCTGCAGTTCATCTCATCCAGCATCAGGGAGAAATCCTTCTGCCCTAGTGTGACAGAACCACGCAGAAGTAAGCAAAGCCAAGGGCATTTGGAAATGGTGATCCTCAATCCAAACATCACTATGAATACTTGCAAACCATTTAAAATGACACTAAGCAGCTACACTCTTTTTTTTTTTTTTTTTGAATTCATTCACTGGAGGGTGATCTGAGTGAAATAATAAAAGAGAAGAGAAGTCAGTAAGGGAGAGACTGAATCGGAGTTCTGCGTCTTTATCAGAAAAATCCTGACAAAATCACTACCTAAATCATTCTCTCCGCAGAATAGCATGAAAGGATCAAGCAGTTTTTGAAAGTAGGTTTTGAAAGTAGGCAGATCTTAGTGCCAAACCAAGCAGGCTGTGTGACCTTGAGCAAGTGTCTTCCCTCCTCTGATTTTCACTATACTCAAGTGTAAAATGAGGTGAAATGCCCACTTGACATTATTGGCAGAGGAGTCAGATGAGATCATAAGACACTTGGAAAACAGTTAAAGACAGGCTCTGAAGTTCAACAGGCATGAGTTCGAATCCTGACTCACCACTTCTTTGCTACGTGACTAAGAAAGGCACTTCACCCCTGTAAACTTAATAATCTTCATCTCTAAACTATAATATTAGTATCTACATCATAGAGTTGTTGTGAAGATAAAGTGCGCTGATATGCATTTAGAGAACTTGGTAAACTGCCTGGCAAAAATTTAGGAGTTTGACAAATGCTAAGAATAAGCATAGTAAATTATTGTCCACCATAATTTTTTACTGAGCAAGACTGCTGCTGACTACCTCTGAATTGGCCTATGCATTCATCCGCCAAACGTACATTGAGTTACTATTCTATACCAGGTTTTGTGCAAGATTTTACACACTGCCTTTAAAAGACTGGACCTAGTACTTGAAAAGAAGCAACAGAGAATTTAGGAGGACATAAAAAGTGTCTTAAGTATTTGAAGAACTATCACATAAAAAAGAGTTTTCACTTCCACATTTCTAGAGAGGAAAATGAGGGCCAAGTCATGAAAATTAGAAGATGGAACACTCTCATTTTGCAGAAGAGAGATTTTTCTACTGATTAGATCCATCTAACAATAGGACTGTTAGTCTTGAAAGGTAGAGAGCTTCCTATTATTGGAAATAATTTATTATTTATAATATAAATAATAATTGATATTTAAATATAATATAATATATAAAAATATAATGTATATGAATAATACAATAATATATAAATAACATAAACATAGTATTTCATTGTCCTGCATCTCCTGCAGATGGACATATTGGGTTTCCAAACACATCATGCCATTTCACATGCATCTCTGGGACTTACACAAACTCCTCCCTCTGCCTGGAAAGATCTTCCTCCACCATGTACACATGGTCATCACCTAGTCAAGGTGTGAAGTTCCTGGGACCCTTCCCCAAAGTTATCCTATTCTCTGTGATCCTGTAAGAAATTGTGCATCCTCTACTAGAACATTTCCATTGTTTTAGTTTTTGTAATCTATGCCATCCTCATTTGGCTCTTTGGGGAGCCAGGGCTATGTCTTTCTCCATTTTGTGTCATTTTAGGGGCTGATACTTTGCCTGCACATAAGATAGATTCTCAATCAGTTAAGTGCCGAATGATAATCAGTAAATTACTATATCTTGAGAACATCAGAGAAGAAAGGCTTTAAATCATCTTAGACCACTTCTGCATGTGATCTATGTCAGATAGGCTAGCCCTTTGCTGAGAAACATACACTCCAAAATCTCAGGTGTTAAACCCTATTAGTATATTTCTCACTCATCCAGGATTTTCTGTAGGTTGGGTAACTCTCTAGGGCACCAGTGCACTGTACTGTGAATCAGGGATTGAGGCTGCTTCATGTTGTGACTTCACCATCCCAAATCAAGGCCTCCATGATCTCCATGGCAACACAAGAAAGATGGGAAAATCTCAAAGGTGTTTTTTTTCCCCCCTGCATCATTTAGAACTAACAGACTTCACTTCCACTCACATTTCGGGCCAGAACTGGTTCCATGGCCTCATCTAACCTCAAGGGGAACTGGAAAACATAATTTTCCATAGGCCTAAAAGGGAGGAATAAAAAACAGGATTTGTTGAACTCAAAGTATCATCTCTGCCACATGGTCACTGGGAGAGAGTAGAAAATATTTTTAGAGTGCTATTAATGTTTGCCACTCTTCAAAAATAATGTCTTTATAGATGGCCAACAAACACATGAAAAGATGCTCAACATCGCTAATTATTAGAGAAATGTAAATCAAAACCGTAATGAGGTATCACCGCACACTGGTCAGAATGGCCATCATCAAAATGTCTGCAAACAATAAATGCTGGAGAGGGTGTGGAGAAAAGGGAACCCTCCTGCACTGTTGGTGGGAATGTAAATTGATACAGCCACTATGAAAAACAGTGTGGAGGATCCTTAAAAAACTAAAAATAGAACTACCATATGACCCAGCAATCCCACTCCTGGGCATATACCCTGAGAAAACCATAATCCAAAAATATACATGCACTACAGTGTTCATTGTGGCACTATTTACAATAGCCAGGACATGGAAGCAAACTAAATGTCCATTGACAGATGAATGGATAAAGAAGATACGGTACATATATACAATGGAATATTACTCAGCCATTAAAAGGAACGAAATTGAATTATTTGTAGTGAGGTAGATGGACCTAGAGTCTGTTATACAGAGTGAAGTAAGTCAGAAAGAGAAAAACAAATACTGTATGTTGCACATATATATGGAATCTAGAAAAACGGTACTGATGAGCCTAGTGGCTGGGCAAGAATAAAGACACAGACATATAAAATGGACTTGAGGATATGGGGAGGGGGAGGGGAGGCTGGACGTAGTAAGAGAGTAGCATTGACATATATACATTACCAAATATAAAATAGATATCTAGTGGGAAACTGCTGCAGAGCACAGGGAGATCAGCTAGGTAAATTGTGATGACCTAGAGGGGTGGGATAGGGAGGGTGGGAGGGAGGTTCAAGAGGGAGGGGATATGGGGGTATATGTATACATATAGCTGATTCACTTTGTTGTATAACAAAGGGAGTCCAACTCGAGGATGGAAGATGCCTTAGAGGACTGGGGCAGGGAGGGTGGGGGGGACTCAAGGGGGGGGACGTCAAGGAAGGGAGGGAATATGGGGATATGTGTATAAAAACAGTTGATTGAACCTGGTGTATCCCCAAAAAAATAAAATAAAATAATAATAAAAAAAAAAAAAAAAAAAGAAATACACACAAAAAAAAAAAAAAGTTATGTTAGAAAAAAGATTGATGCAATAGTAATACAAAATGTTATAAAATAATACATACAGCATGTCTTCAATTTTGTCAAGTTTTATATATATATATATACTTATACACAGGAGGCACAGACCAGAAGTCAGTTAGCTGAGGTCCTGTGCTAGAGAAAGACCTCTCTAATATAACCTCAGCACTCACCTTCTTTTTGGAAACCAAGATTGGGTAAGCACCCACAAAGACTTGTGTTCTTTCTTGGGCTGACGGTATTGGAATTTCTCTGTACATGCTGCTGCTCCCATGTAAGTAAAGGTACATCTGAAAAAAGTGGGAAATGGTCCTGCTGGCAGCCAGACTGTGGATGTTTCCAAATCAGCAACTGTGATATTCCACCAAGCTACTCTGACATTGTTTGGAACCAGACAGACACAAGGCCGCTCTGCAAAACGTGTCTGTGTATCCCCGTCTTCTGACTAATATACAACGACATATTCCACTGAGCGATCTGAGCACTTCAAACCCTGCCGGGACAAGGACCTTGCCTACTGTCTCAATGATGGCGAGTGCTTTGTGATCGAAACCTTGACCGGATCCCATAAACACTGTCGGACAAGCAACCCCAAAAGTTTGGACAACCATGAGGAAACAAAGAAACACCATGCAGGCAAAGGAGCAGGAAAAAATCCACAAGACCAAATAAATGAGGAGGAAATAGGAAAAAGGCCTGAAAAAGAATTTAGAGTAATGATAGTAAAAATGATACAAAATCTCAATAACAAAATAGAGAAAGTACAAGAAACAGTTCATAAGAACTCAGAAAAACAAACAGCAATGGATAACAAAATAACTGAAATTAAAAATATTCTAGATGCTATAACCAGCAGAATGACTGAGGCAGAAGAACGAATAAGTGAGTTGGAAGATAGAATGGGGGAAATAAATGCCACAGAGCAGGAAAAAGAAAAAAGAATAAAAAGAATAGAAGACAGTCTCAGAGACCTCAGTGATAACATTAAGCATACCAACATTCGAATTATAGGCATCCCAGAAGAAGAAGAAAACAAGAAAGGGTCTGAGAAAATATTTGAAGAAGTTATAGTGGAAAACTTCGCCAACATGGGAAAGGAAATAATTAACCAAGTCCAAGAAGCACAGAGAGTCCCATACAGAATAAACCCAAGGAGAAATACACCAAGACACATATTAATCAAACTAACGACAATTAAACACAAAGAAAAAATATTAAAAGCAGCAAGAGAAAAGCAACAAACAACATATAAGGGAAAACCCATCAGGATAACAGCTGACCTTTCTACAGAAACGCTGCAGGCCAGAAGGGAATGGCAGGATATACTGAAAGTCCTGAAAGAGAGAAACCTACAGCCAAGAATACTCTACCCAGCAAGAATCGCATTCAGATTTGAGGGAGAAATCAAAAGCTTCCCAGACAAGCAAAAGTTAAGAGAATTCAGCACCACTAAACCAGCCGTACAAGGAGTGCTAAAGGAACTTCTCTAAGTAGGAAACACAAGAAAAGGAAAACACCTACAAACATATATACTTATACACAAAAAAGACAGGAAGGATACATACCAATGACAAGTCTGGTTATCTCCAGAAGATGGTATTACATATGTTTCCATTTTCTTCCTTTTGCTTTTCTCTATTTCCTATTTTTTTAAGATGTTTTTGATGTGGACCATTTTTAAAGACTTCATTGAATTTGTTACAATATTGCTTCTGTTTCATGTTTTGGTTTTTTGGCCTGGAAGCATGTGGGATCTTAGCTTCCCAACCAGGGATTAAGCCCACACTCCCTGCACTGGAAGGAGAAGTCTTAACCACCAGACTGCCAGGGAAGTCCCTCTATCTCCTATTTGTTACAAGAAAGAATTATTACTTTTGTTAACAGAAAGAAAGGAGTTTTTCCTCCTAATTTACCAAAACAAGGTACCTGTTGAGCCAAGAAACTATTAAATCACTCAAGAGTGGAATTATCTTTTAGTGCTCTTTTGTCTCTATACTCCTGTGGACTCATGAAATCCACCCAAAAAGAGCAGGGTTTTTGCCTTCTCCTAAAATGATAGGTCTAAAAATAATACCCTGCAGAGTTCAGACTTCACATGTGAGAAATGCCAACCCCAAATTTAAGAGGAAAAAATCACCAGGTTGTGAAAATGGTGCAAGCATAGGCTTTGCCAGGTGCTGGGTGAGAGACCAGGGACCCACCAGAGAACTTGCAATGGCTGCAGCAGCCATCAAACCCACCCAAGAAGCTGTGTCTGGAGCCCTGCAAAAAGGTCAGGAGCTCAGGCGTACTTTGAGCTCAGGGAAAAGAATACAGGAGAAAGGCTGAGTCTATCCTCAACCACCAGTTGAGACTCTATCAAGAGAGAAGAGACTCACAGTTCATCTGCTAGAGTTCCTTCAAAATGCAGATGCAAAACAGTAAACTCAGAGAGGTGCTGTGACTTGCCCCAGGTTGCACAGCAAGTTAACACCTCAGCCATAACTAGAATCTCTGTTTCTTGGCTCTCAGTTTTCTGTTTGCTTTGGTTTGTTTGTATTTTCCCATTACATTTTACTACTTTCAATACCAGTCAAAAGTTAGATGACCTGCTCCTTGTGTAAACTGCCACAAATCATCTCTGTGATCTTGGACAATAGTCCAATCTCTCTTGGCCAGTCTGGGACTAATGACATCTGCCCTTCTGGCCTGAGTTTGTTGAAGATGAATTGAAATAATGGACCAGAAAGTACAAGGGTGAGTGAAAAATTACCCACGCTCAGGTTATATTAAAATTTCTATTGGCCACACTGTCTTATCAGCACTTTCCGTTCAAAACTACTATCTCCCTAGTCACTGCTGTGCAGGGGTGAATGTGTTACATCAGTTCATTTGTAACTGCGGTGCAAGCAAAAATGGATGCCCCACATGTGATTTGCATGAAAAAAAGAGTAGCATGCGGTGATTCGTTTTTTGTGGTCTGAGCCTATATCTGGTCCTCTTATTTATCGAAGACTTTGTGCACAGTATGAAGAAAGTGTTTTGTTGTGAAGGAGGTTACCTATAGTCCTGATCTTGCTCCATCAGACTTTCACCTGTCTGGTCCCCCTGAAAGCAGCCCTATGAAGACGAAGATTCACTTCTGATGAAGAAGTGCAGACTGTGGTGCATTTGTGGCTCGCAACCGGGCTAAAATATTTTTTAATGAGGGAATACAAAAGCTTGTTGATGGACAAAGTGTATTGAAAGCAAGGAGATTATGTCAAAAAATGATATATTTGTTGTTTCTAAAAGTTAATTAAAATAAATTCTATAGCCAAAGTGTGGAGAATTTTTGACTCACCCTCATACTTCTAACTGTTGAAACAGAGAGATAGGAAGGAAGGAAGGAAGGGCGGGAGGGAGGGAGGGAGGGAGAGAGAGAGAGAGAGAGAGGGAAAGAAAGAAGGAAGGAAGGAAGGAAGGAAGGAAGGAAGGAAGGAAGGAAGGAAAGAAAGAAGGAAAGAAAGAAAGAAAGAAAGAAAGAAAGAAAGAAAGAAAGAAAGAAAGAAAGAAAGAAAGAAAGAAAGAAAAAGAAAGAAAGAAAGAAAGGAAGGAAGGAAGGAAGGAAGGAAGAAAGAAAAAGAAAGAGAGAGAGAGAGAGAAAGAAAGAAGGAAGGAAAGAAAGAAAGGAAGAAAGAAAGAGAAAAAGAAAGAAAGAAAGGAACGAAGGAAGGAAGGAAAGAAGGAGGGAAGGAGGGAAAGTAGGAAGGAAGGGGAAAAAAGGAATAACAGAGGGAGAGAAAAAGAGAATGGGTTATTGTTACCAGAAATATACCTATTTTCTTTTTTTACTGGCTTAACTCCAGCTGGTCAGGGTGATGTTGATACCTGAAATAACAGAATCAACGGCATCATGACCTGATTATGCTGGTAAGCCAAAGAGGTCAAACTGCTGGATTCTACTCAAAGTAGTAAGATGCTGCTAAATTGAAATGCTTCCTCATTGTTTCGGACTTAAATTCTCATAACCTCTAGCTTCTTGTCACACAAGTACTCAGCGAATGCACAACTTTCAGTGCTAGGAGAAAATGTCAGCTGAGAGAGCTCTCCCTTTGAGTGTGTGGTTGTCCTGCACAATCTTCCCAGAAACTGAGGCTAACACTACATGTCTCAGAAAGCCCCCCTCCCACCTCCTGCTCCGTGTAAAGAACTCTCTCCTCATCATGCATCGCAGGAGCTTAGCTAAGGTCCAGTTCACTGGGCTAGGGTTACAACGCAGAATCATGGTTCCCCTCAGACATCATCTTGTCAAATATTTAGGCTTGTATAACTTATTTTCTGAATTCTAGTCTCAAATATTGTTCCATCAACTCTTTCTATCACTTAACTTTCATGTACATGCTTCATACAATTTTTCTTATTCGTGAGGAAATCATCTCATTCATTTCTTTAGCCATTCAGTGTAAGTGACAATTTGGCAACATAATAGTTATACCAATACAGTCTCTTTTGAGCAATATTACAATACCATGCATAATTTACCTAAAGAATATTGTTTTACCAGCCAACAAATGTTCTTAGGTCCATAGCCACAAACTCTACAGTTAAGAAGATTAAACTTGAGTTTCTAACCTGTGGGTGTGTTGGTTCAACCCTCCAGGAAGCATGACAACCTCAAATCACTGAAGAGAAGAAAAAACCTGAAGTGGTCACTACTGGATCATGGTTTTCAGGCCAAATCCTCACCCGAAGCTTGATCTCCAAAGACAAGATCATCTTTAAGATGACATACCAGAACCAGGTAACAGGTGACTTCCTGGGAAGAATCAAAGCTTCTTCCACGGCCAGTACGCAATTCTGAACCTGTTTCGCTGGAGTCTTTACATAACCTGCTTCTTATCATATTTAGCTTTTTTCTTATCTAAAAGTAGGTTGAATAGTGGCCCCAAAAAAGATATGCCCACGCCCCAGCAGCTGGGAATGTGACGTTATTTGGAAAAAGGATCTTTGTAGATGTAATTACATTAAGAATTTTGAGATGAGATCTTCCTGGGTTACCCAGGCAGGCCCTAAATCCAATGACAAGTGTCCTTGTAAGAGACAGAAGAGGAAGAGACACCAAGGAGAGGAGAGAAGGCCATGTGAAGACAGACGCAGAGATTAGTGACGCCGTCACAAGCCAGAGAACACCTGGAGCCACCGGAAGCCAGAAGAAGCAAGGAAAGATGTTTCTGTAGAGGCTTTGGAGGGAGGGTGGCCTGCTGACATCTTGATTTCAGACTTCTGGCCTCCAGAACTGTGAGAGAATACATTTCTGTTGTTTTAAACCACCCAGTCCGTGGTAACTTGTTTTGGCAGCCACAGGAAACTAACATAGGGTGAGACCCCAGATCTGGGGTACAATAGGTTGGATGGTAAAGTCTTGTATTTGAATTAGAAAAACAGACTTGGGCAGCCCCTCTCCACAAACTCCTAAAGTGTGTCTCAGAGGGTCTTACCTCTGAATCTGGCGCCCGGGATTCAGCAGGGGGCATCTATCCCATGGTCCTGAGAAGGGACACAGCCACTCTGAGTCAAAACACCAAACCATGGTTCCTATCAGCACGAAGTCTGGAAACCAGGCAGAGGAATGTCTGCTACCTCTATGCCTTGGGATAAGAGATTCCTGGCAGGCAGGAGACACAGAGATTAATGAAAAGTAAGTTTCTCTCAAGTTCTTAGTGAAGGTGCAATAAAGGTCCACAGATCTGGCTTTGGAATGAGCAGTTATATTAGGAGGAATGTGCTTTTTTTCTGAAACAATAGAAAAATAAATCCCTTAGCAAGAGCCCCAGGAAAGCTTATTACTTTCATAAAATATTTTTTTCTTTCCTTTTCAATGCTTGGTAAAGATTAAAAACAGAAGACAAATGATACTTCATTGCTTGTTTTTATGTGTGTGTACCAAAAAAAAATTCTGTAAAGATTCAATTAAAAAAATCAATAAAGTTTCTGAAAGAACTATGTAATCTAAAGTTCCCTGGTACAGAATTATAATTTGGGGGTGATACACAGAAGGCTTGCAGAATTACCAATTAAAGAAATCTACTAAAAAGGAACCATACTTCCCTGAAATGGTTCTGAATCACCAAGTCTGGGGGCTGAAGAAAGGACACAAGAGATCATTTTGTCATCTCCCAAATCAAACGCTAAACCAAAAGATCCTCGTCTGTTCTTTTCCATAAACCTCCAGAAAAGAAAAGAATTTTCTTTCTCCCTTGATATTGCAGCCAGTCAGTGAGTCACTGAGCCAATATTGAGCATTTATTTAGCACCCAGTTCAATATTAATTGGAAAGAATAAAATTGTTCTTGGCATGACTTGGGTAGGCAGGAGAGATGAGACATTCTGGGAATTCAGCTTAGTAAAAGTTCTCAAGCCTTGGTCCTTGCTGTTGCCATCTTTTATTGTTTTATTAGCCTCCATCCCTTCATCAGTAACATGGGGATAAAAGATAGCCCACTGCACACAGCTGATGAAAAGATTACAAGAAAAATAAAGGCTTTGAAGTCAGACAGCCTTGACCAGGATTTAGATCCCAGTTTTGTTCTTTTATTATCTGTGTGATAAGGTCACATTTCTGACTATCTCTCAGCTCAGTTTCCTCATCTGGGAAGTGAATGAGCAAAGTCCCACAAAGCACTGTTGTGAAAATTAGAGATACTTTACACAATATGGGGCACACACATCTAATACATGAGTTATAGTTGTGAATGAAAAACGTTGCCTCCCATATCAGTAAACAAAGGATGTTGCAGCCATCAAGCCAGTGCAGCCACCCCAAAACTGTGCACCTGAGGGGATTCAGGATGGAGAAAAGCAGAATACTAGCCCTAGATAGTTAATGTGCACATCAAAGGAATGATTTAAATGAGCCAAGCTCTTGCATCTTCCCATACATAGAAAAGTGCCAAATACATTAACTTGAGATATCTGGTTTTCTTCGATTAACAGTTATCTTTTGATGATCTGACTACCCGGTCTTAGTCGCAAAAACTGTATATCCGGGCTCCTCCCTTACCTCTTGGGAGCAGTCTTTTAGAGCTACCCGAGAGACTGTGTCCCAGGCTTAAGTCCTCAGTTTTGCTCATCAAATAAAATGTAATTCTCAACTTTTAGGTTGTGTATTTTTTTTCAGTAGACAGAGTTGTTGTTGAAAGCATTTCATTAACTGTGAATCCTGTATAAATTTTTGGAATCCCTGGCTCCATCCAAAGCTTCCACTGTCATCCTATGAAACTATTGCATTGAACGGACCCAACTCAGCTGGATATAAACATGAGTTTTCTTTCTCCGATCACTGCCCCTTCCCTCCTCCTCAGCTGTCACCACCCCTGGGCACCTCAGAGCCTCTTGCTGCTGGCATCCTCCTCCCACCTTACGAAACATCAGATGGGGCACCTGCAAGCTGGTTATGGTGCAAAGGAAATTCACACAACTTTGGAAGCCAAACAGTGGAAGATAAGGCAGCTGCACCACCAGCCCTTTGCCTGGAAGTTCTTTCCTCGTCTCTTTCACCTGCTCCCATAGGCTCAGGCAAGATCAACAGGCCCACTGCCTAAACAGACATCTAACCAGGGCATGAGATGCCACAGTCCTCTTCTCTTGCCGGTGCCTCTGCTTCTACGAAGGTTCTCTGGAGCCCTCCGAGTGGGGAGAGGGGGTGGGGTGTAAACATTCCAGTCCCTTCAAGGCAAAATTGGCTTTGCCTTTAGCACTATCTTCTTAAAGATGCTGAGGGCTCCTTCCTCCTGTCCCCCATTTTTATTTATAGAGTGGGAAGATGATAGGGGTGACAAGGATGATGGCAGATGTGGCAGGTCCAGCTGAGCTACCTCCTATTTTTCTTTTTATCTTTTCTTTATTGACATATAGTAAATTTACCATGTTGTGTGAGCCAAAAAGAGATGTCCTGGCCCTAAATTCTGCTGGCATCTTAGTGCTTTTATGTTTTCATATTTTCCTTTGTTCTCGGATTTGGGTCTTAGCCTTAGTCCATCTGCTCAGCATCGTGTGATACTTGACTCATGCTTAATGCTCTCAAGAGATGTCACCTATGTCGAGTGGATCCAACCACAAGCCCTAAACATTGTAGCACTATCGCTATTCTACTTTGGAAATAGAAGAGGGATGGACACGAAGGGAAGCTCATCTAAGGAGTCCTGCATCCGACTTTCCATTTTTTTACTAATGATTCTTACATCTGACATTTCTATTTCTTATAAGGTCAACATTATAAAGCAATTTTCTTTTCAGCTAAATAATACATTCAGAGCTAATATGTGTTTGGCCCCAGGCCCCAAGTCCACAGAGACACTTAGATTCTTTCCCACTGTCTGCTCTCTTTGGTCAAGTTCAACAAATCTGGGTTGAGAAGCCATTTGTTGGCAATTCTTATTACCAGTCAATGGACTGCGTGTCTTACCAAATTTTAACTCACTTGCTTTTTCTCCTCTTTCCAGTCCTTATCTCTTGCTCTCTGACCAAACTGCTAACTATGACTCCAGCTTTTCCTTATTTGAAGGCACTTTCCTAGACAGCTTTAGATTTGTGCTACTGTAGTACTTTGCACATAGTTGGATTAAAGCGTGTTAACCTTGATTCTTAGTTACCTGCCCATGTGTCTCTCTGCCCCGACAAGAGTGTCCATCTCTCACTGATGGAGAATGGTTATCACAGTATACCTGTTCCCTAGCATAGGCCCCAGGCCTTCCAAAAATATCTGTTGAATGGTCCTCCTTGTTGAAGAGAAATTCTTACCAAGAAAAATCAAAAGCCTTAGCAAAATCAAAATATGCTGCATTTCAATTTCTCTATCACTCTGTCACAGAAAGAAAATAGACCACTTTGATGATATTGATTCTCTACAAAGCCCTGCTGTTTTTCACCCAAAACCCTGTGCTTTTATGGCTGCTTCAAAATTGATTTCTGGTGAGATACTCAGTTTGTTTGTTTGTTTGTTTGTTTCTTGTTGATGGACCCTGTCTCTCCTTTCATGAGAATGAACTTCAAATTGCTCCTTTCCTTCACTTTGACCACCTCCCCCGATCTTCATGAATCATTTACAATCATTGCTAGTGGTTGTGATGTCCCAGCTGGACCTTGGGGAAACTTAACCTTGCCGATTAAAATGCATCCCACTTACTTAAAATGTAACTGAGATTTCCCCAGGCCACACCAGCACAGTGGTTAAATCGTGGTCAGCCTAACACTAATAAAATAGTATATTTCTGCTTCACAAACTCTTATGAGACTCCCATCTGATTCGAATTCCTCCCAACCAGTACTCTTGCATGTCACTTAGGATGTCTCCGATGCTGGAAGACGCATCCTCTGGGCGGCCGTGGGGACCCACCGTATTCCTCCTCTCCTGCTCTCCTGCTCAGATATATCCTGCTGTTGCTGGTCATGAAACCATCATGAAGCTACTTCGTGTCCTCTGTGGTTCTGTTAACACGCACTAAAGAGTGGCATTGGCTACCACTCCTCCATCTGAGAGGAAGGCTAGTTTAGGTGGAGCCCAGGTGGCTGAGTCTGCACTGTGCTTGAGGGTAACTCATGATGTGAAAATGCCCAGTTCCTATGCAGCTCTGTCACGGCAGCCACAAAGGCTTAGGGACTTACAGCGTTTCTGCTGAAACAACTCTTTCAGGTTTTGTCCTCAGTTCCCTTTCCCTAGGGTCAGGCAAGAATGTAGTAGTTTGGCCATGAACAACAGACGTGGGCACTATTCAGAATGTCCCTGTGCTTCTTTACAAACCATTGTATTCCAGACACAATCCTTGGTCCAGACTCTGTCTTTGCTCAGAATGATGTTGTCCCCAAGAGACCTCTAGTCTGTCATGACAACAGAATGCTCGTGGGTTCTTTCAAGTGGCCTTTAGACATGCCCACAGATATCTGCATCATAGGGTGCGTATAGTTTGGGATCAAGCTGATATCCTCTTTACATTAAACAGCAGGCAACTAGCAGCCACACTTCTATGTTATATCATCTTAGTCTCCCATCCCATATGCTGCCCTGTTCATAGATTATAGAAAACATTTAAAAATCATTCTGTTTCTGGGACTGCTGGTACCTGGTCAGTTTGATTAGATTCCATAAGAACTTACTGAGCATCTCCAATATGCCAGGCATCTGCTGGCACTAGGATTGCAGAGAAAAATAACACTGGAACCATCTATTCCAGGGTTTCCTAGTCTACTGGAAAGATATAAATAAATATTTACCATGCAGACTGGGAATTTTTATGATAGGGGTTAAGTATAGGTGCCGTGAGAACACAAAGAGAAGAGCTTTTGTTAGTTTGTGGGTCAGAGGAAGCTTCCCAAAGGGGATAATGCCCAATTGTGGTGCTGGCAGACAAAGAGACACCCCCTGAGTCAGGCTGGAGGATGTTGAGGGTGGGGAGGACAGCATGAACTAAGATGCTGAGGCACACAGCCTATGGTGCACCATTGTTTTACTTGGGGAAACTCCAAGAAATTGTATATGACTGAAGCATAGGTGAAGGCTTAAGGGTAGTGGTAGGAGGTTGTATATATTTGTAGCTGCTAAGGTTTTAGGACCTTATCTTTATATTTAGTTTAATCCCAGCTCCAAACCATCAGGATTTGTATCTTCTCTGTATGGTTTTCCAAAAAAAATTAAAAATCCCATTAATTTGTTAGTCCAAATGTGCAGTTCCTCCAAATAATACAAATAAGAGAGATGGCAATATTAAATATACTAGGATTGACTGAACACTGTAACAAAAATCAAGTTTACTTGCTGACCTCATGGTCCAATACAGTAGACAGGGAGCCCTGTTTCACACAGTCATTTACGTACACAGGTCATCCATCTTGTGGCACAACCATCTTCAACAATTTTCAAGAAAGAGAAAGAGAGCATAGAGGATTACACAGGTGGGGGGTATACGGTTCAGCCTGGCCTACATCACCTTTGCACACATTCTGATGTCAGAACTCACAGCCTCAATCTAATTGCGAGGGAGACTTGGAAATACAGTCACTCCTCGATACCTGTAGGGGATTGGTTCTAGGACCCCCTATGGATACCAAATTCCACAGATGCTCAAGTCCCTTATGTAAAATGGCATGGTGTCTGCATATAGCCTATGCACATCCTCCCATATACTTTAAATCAGCTCTAGATTACTTATAATACCTAATACAATGTAAATGCTATGTAAATAGTTGTGAATACAATCTAAATACTATGTAAATAGTTGCCAGGATTGGCAAATTCAAGTTTTGCTTTTTGGAATTTTCTAGAATATTTTTTTCGGAATGTTTTCAAGCCTCCATTGTTTTCATCTGCAGATGCAGAACCTGTGGATACAGAGGGTAGACTGTGTGGTCTTCCTCGGTACCTAAGAAAAAAGTGAAACAGTTTAGGCTGAATACATAGCACTATTTCAGACACTTTAAGGAAGAAAGAAAGACTAGGTCTGACCACTACCTTTTGAATTGATCACTGACACAAGGGAGCAAAGAGAAAACATGGAGTTACTGCTGCATTATATCTTTATATTGAACATGAGGCCACTTCTGTGGGATAAGATCAGGATGGACACACCATCATAGGCATGGAGAAGGGTGGATGACAAACTTTTCTACCTTTGTATTTATATGTATGAGCTAAACATCTGAAAGAGGTCTTGCAAGCTACTAGAGAAAACTAGAAAATGGAGTACGAAACTTTCTAAGCTCTAAGAGTTTGTGAGTTTCACTAACAAATACTGTAGTCTGAGAAATGGCCTTTCATATTTTTCCTTCTGAGTCTATACTTTTAAGACTGTTGTCAATTTTTTCCTTATAACAAGATGTCAAATTCCTAAGAACACTTGACAGCACCCATCTCCAAGGACTATTCCTCATTGGCCATGGTTGCAATTGAATCAAATTAAATTTGGGAGAAAAATGTACCTTTTTATCATCCATGAGCAAATATGTACCTAATGACAGAGCCCATGTAACATTTGCACATAGATCTAAAGCATTAGCATCTTGGGGGAAATGATAGAAAATGAAGAAGGTCATTGTGTTTCATTACATCAGATTTTTGCAAAGCTTCAGAGGCTTTTGAATTAATTCCACATTTTTTATGTTTACCATTTCACTGCCTTGCTACATTTTGTGTAGCCATATATCTTTTCTTTAAGAACCATTAAAAAATCACAAAACATCTTCTTATGAAGCATTACATTTTATATAGGAATATAAAGCAACTGAATAGTTTGTGGAAAGGCATTATATCTCAAGAAATACCTCTGCAATGCTGGTTTGAGAGTGGTATTAAAACTCATCTTATAGTGGTCATTTTGTGTAGGAATTTTGAGGGATTCTTAATTTTTTTGCCTTTCACTTTCTACCCTTTGATAATTATAATCATTAATATTATCATCTTAACAAACAGGATAAGACAAGTCATTTACTTACTGTTGGCCCAGGAATCAAATGAGATAGGTACACAATCATTTTGGAAGTAGGAAAATGTTGCAAATGTTATTGATGAGGAAATTGAAACTTCCATACTTATAATTGCTTACTCTCCTCTATCTTGCAAAGGCCTGCTCACCACTCTCAGTTAGACAGTAAAATGAGTTACTAGAGTGATCAGATAAGGGAAGAATGCCTCGTTCTTAGGCACCCACCCCAAGCCTTAGTTTGAGACCTGTTGCACATAGACTTGTTAAGTGATCATTAACTTCAACCGGCAACCAACATGAGAATGCAAATTGTGACCTTAGTCCTGATAAGAATGGAATGTCCTGCTCCTACAAGTTTCTGTTTGGAAACGACCCCCTTGCATGTAACCCATAGCAACTCCCGAGCTCTGTAACTGCCTCTAACCTATAGTAATTTTGTAACCAATCAGTTTGTACCAATTATAGCTGTATGTTTTAACCTATATAAGGAAAAGACTCCTCAGAAACGGGGCCCAGAATTTTGGAGCATTAGCTCATCTGGGTCTGCCAGTGTAATAAGCCTGAATTCCCCAACACTCTTGAGTGTGGTGCTTGGTTTCTGGTGGGATCTGTTTTCTGCAACACTATATCACTTGGTCTCATACAGGCAAGAGTGGCCCTCTATCCAATGCCCTGTGTCCATTTCTCCAGGACAGTCTTATCTTCTTGGACTGTGATTATCTATCATATGGTCAGGACCCTGTGATTGAAGTGTGTTTGTGGTTGGTTGGCAGGGGCAATGGTAATAACACAGAGGACATGCATGGTAGGTGGGGTAGGCACCAGTATAGCATCAAAACGAACCCACACGCCATCTGGAGATGGAAAAGGAGTTTTTAGTGTCTTCCATCCTCAGGAAGACACTGAACACCCTCAGCCAAGCTTCTTATCTAGGCCCATCAGTTGACAAGGAGAATTTCACTTCTACTCCGGCTCCAGAAGTGCTGGAGAGAATACATTTGATCCGGTCCATCTCTTTACTTTTTACCCAGAGGAGGCTGTGGATTAGAAACAGCATCATATGTCTTAGACCATGGTTACCTAGATGGCAACAGCAGCCTCCTAACTCATCTTTCTTCTTCCACACTTCCACACTTCTCAACATCCTGAAAAAAATCCTTTTAAAATATTAAGTTAATAAATCTCGACTCTGCTCAAAATTCTCCTATGGATCCCAATTTTAGAGTTTCTTATACTTTGTACCTTTTTGTTTTTTGGGGGTTTTTTTTGCCATGCCCCGTGGCATGTGGGATCTCAGTTCCCTGAGAAGGGATCGAACCTGCACCCCCTGCATGGGAAGGTCAGAGTCTTAACCACTAGACCACCGGGGAAGTCCCTAGAGGTCCTTGTACTTTCTTACAGTAGCCTCTACAAGGCCCTCCACTGTCTGGGCCTCTGTTATTTCCCTGATCTTGTTTGCTCTCTCTTTTCTGGCCACCACGGGATCCTTGTTCATTTTTAAATATTCCAGAGCTACTTCCACCTTACAGCCTTTGTACTAGATGTCCCCTCCATCTGAATCCCTCTTCCTCGGATAAATGCATGGCCCACTCCCTCCCCCCCTGCATGTCTTCACTCCAGTGCCACCTTCCTCATGAGCTCTACCATGACCACCCTGTCTAAAATGGCCCTCGCCCCCTCAAATGTCATATTCCTTTACATGTTCTACACTCTCTGTTTCCTGTAGCGTCACGCATAACATTTTCTAAAATCTACTTATTACCTTTATTATTCATTTTGTTCCCCTCTCCCCGGAATATAAGCTCCTAAAGGAAAACAATTTTAGTATCTTTTATTCACTGATGTATCCTAAGCCCTTAAAACGGTGCCTGTGCACTTGTCAAATGCAGGAATGAACTCAGGGATGCATGAATGACAGTGAATAGGGGTCTGTGGGTAATAGCAGTAGCACTGAGGCAGGAAGGAGCCTGGGGAGAGAAGTGTCCAGTGAGAAATGCCTGGAAGCAGAGAAGCCAAAAGATTTCAAAAACAAGGGCACTTGACATTAAATGTCCTGTTGTTTGCATCACTGCACTGTAGCCCTCTCTCTGACAGTTAAAACAAAATGGTTGCAAATTCTTTAACAACCTCCCAAGGAGAGATGGGGTCTACGTTCCTTCTTCTTGAACAAGTGCAGACTTGCGTGTGGCGGCAGTCAGGCTATGGGATTTCTGGGGCTGAACCAAGGATCTTGCCATTTCTGACTGGTTCTCAGACATGTTTGGTTCTGGAGATACGCCCTCTTGGAATCCAGCCACCATGATGTAAGAAGCACGAGCCACATGGAGCGGCCAAAGGGAAGGTACCCCAGTGGACCATCCCAGCTGGGCACAGCCTTTGAATCACCCATGGGGGTGAAGATGTTTCCAGATGATAGAGCCCCCACACTCTTGCCAATTGTGTCACCCCTAGTGGAGGCCTCAGATGACGGGGAATGCAGAAGCCATCTCCACACTGCACTGTCCGAATTCTCCATTAAAATAAGCCCCAATGAACATAACAAAATGATTGTTGTTTTATATCACTAAGTTCCAGGTGGTTTGTTACTCGGTAATATAATAGTAACTGGGACAGCCTCCAGCCTCCAAAGTCACACCGATGACCAGTGTGACCAGATACACACGTGGAGAGATCCAGGTCGGCGTGGGCGGAGAGGAAATGAACAACCACAGAAAGGGACATTCTAATTTCGAGGCCAACGGTCTTCCAGGAACAAAACTTTAGGGGCAGGAGTGACAGGCAGATTACAGATCTCTAGAAATGAGCCAAAACGGGGGGGTTGGAGGAAGCAGAGAACTAACCACAGGTTGTGAGGTAGGGGCTGGAGATAACCAGTGGCAGATGACCTCACCCTGGGTGTGGGCGGAAAAGTCGAGGGCCTTTGTATGTTAACACTGATTATATTTTAGTTCTCAACTAGGATCCAAGTATAGAATGTCATGTGACCCCCCCCAATAATCTAGAACTGGGTCTACCAATGGACCTTCCGTCTCACACTGGGAATCTGGGATTCCTTCCCACTCCTCTCTCTCCCTTTCTTCTCTCTCTCTTTCCCCCCACATCTCCTACTGGGGACAGAAGAGCGAAAGTAGCCAAGGGAGCAGCTTTGGACCCAGCTCTGTGGGTCTGAGTCACAGCAGCTCCACTCTGCAGCTGCGAATTTCTGGGCAGTTTATTTCCCTTTTCTGAAACTCTTTCCACATTGGTAAGTAGGGATCATACTAGTAGCTATTTTATGGGACTGTTCTGAGGATGACGAGATGACATATGGAAAGCACTTTAAGCCAGGGCACAGGTAATTCCTCAACAAACACTAGCTAGTCACCTCATCAGTGAGCAAATTCTGCTAAACATGCTTCTTAATAATCTTTTTCTCCAACTTTATTGAGGTATACTTGACAAATAAAGATTGTGTATATTTGGGTGCACAACACGATGATTCGACATGCGTATACTTTGTAGAATGACTATCACAATCAAGTGAACTAACACGTGTATCACTTCACAGAGTTACAAGATGAATAATTTCTGGAGATCTAACGTACAGCATGTTGACTATAGTTAATAATACTGTACTGTAGACTTGCAATTTGCTAAGAGAGTAGATCTTAAGTAGTCTCATTATACACATAAAAAAGATAATTTTATAGAATGTGTCCCCTCCACTCCACTCAGACCATCTTATTTTCTTCCTTCTTGTCCTGTTGGAATTTACCCTCCACAATGACTGTGGTATCACCTATCTGTAGAACAGTTTCTCATCCAAATTAAAAACAACCAAGGATTCCATGTTGTCTGAGAAGGCCACAGAGCTTTCCCAATATTATGGCCCCAGCATTACCAGTTTTCTCTCCTGCCATTCTGATGCCCATAACCTTTCTTCTAAAGACACTGACTTTCTTCCATGTATTTGTTTTTTGGGCCAGCACTCCCCTTCGCCCCCATTTCCCTCACTCTCTGTACTGAGGCATGTTCTACGAAGGCATGTTCTTGGTAAGATGTGCTGAAATCTTGATAAGAATCCACTGGCAGAAACCTCAACTCAAAGAATTGTTTTCTGCTTCATTCTGAAGGAAAAAGGGGGAAAAGGATGGAAGCAAATTCACATCAGGGAAGTTGCTTTTAATTAGCGATTTCTAGGTTCTTCTCTAAGAGCAGATTACCATCTACTGCAGGGCTACCCTGACCAATCCATCTTACCTTTACCTGCCAGCCTGCAGCTACAGGAAAAACGTCCCTGCACAGCTTAGCAACTGCATCTGTGCCTCCAGTTCTCTGGAGGGGAGGGTTAGGCAAGAGAGGGGAAACCAGTTCAACAAAATGAATTGTGGTAATGAGGAAAATGTTGATATTACATTTGTTGGTGCACATGTGTGTCTTCCCTACCCTCATCTCCTTGACACCCAGATAACACACACATAACAGGGGGGGCACACGTGCACACACACACACACACACACACACACAAATAGTGGGACATTATCATTCCCTGACACACTATATACTGGTTGTTGTTGTGTCTGCCCCTACTCTCTCTCTCTCACTAAAATGAAACTCCCTAGGACTTGATTTTTTGTTCACTGCTATATACCCAGTGCACAGTAGAGTAGTAAAACATAGTAGGTTCTGGACAAATATTTAATAGATGGATAGATGACTGAATGATGGAAACAACTCACTAAATGTATAACAGAAGTTTTCCTACTTCTTAATTACACTAGCTTAAGTCAGAACTTAAATCTTCTAATGAATGAGTGATAGATGGAAGGATAGATGGATGGATGGATGGATGGTAGAAGACCTCACTAAAAATCAGTAGAAGTTTTACTACTTCCTAACTTCAGTCTTAAGTCAGGACTTAAGCCTCTGTGGACTTCAGTATTCTCATCTGTAAAAAAAAAAAAAAAAGGCATTTTAGAAGAAATAAAAATGTTACAAAAGAAAGAATTAACTCTCTTCATACCTCCATGCCCAGTTCTACACCATCATCTCTGTGGAGACTTGACTTGTTCCTCCAGAAAGCATCTAATGGATTCCATTACAAATGATCACTGAGGTCCAAGAACGTGCTGTGGAGAAGAATGGAATTTAAAGACTTATTGAGAAGAGACCACCTGGAGAACTAATGGGGGGCCAGAGAAGAACACTAGAAATGCACCAGGGGACATTAGAAGAACTTTTTGACATAGTTAAGAAAATTCACAGGAAGAAAGGAAAATAGAGGGCAAAGTGGTAAACGCATCCACACATCTGCCCTTCTAAGGTTAGCAAACTATGCAGGATGCCGGAGGTGGGTCTCAGGACTCAGGCACAGTGAGACAGAGGGACCTACATTTGCTCATTGATTTCCTAGTTGAAGAGAAGCAGCGCCACCCAGTGTTCTGAAGCCTGCACCCACCTAGCTTTCAACAGTTCTCAGAATTGAAAGAATTTGAGAATCTCTCAGCTAAAACATATTTAGGGCTGAAGTATAAACAGTTGATCCATCGCCAGGTGCAGATGATGCAGTCATCCATTTTACGATTTGAGAGAGGACGGGTGGAATGGGAAAGAAAAAAAGAGGCTAAGAGAGGCCTGAGGGTTCCAGTTATACAGCCCTGCAGAGATTGCAGAGAAAGACAGCCAACACAGAGAGCAGGGCTCAGAGGCTTCTAGTTTCACATACAGCCGCCATTCAGCTGGGCAAGGATAAACAGGAAGCATGTATTAATCTAGGGATTGTACTAAGGTGTAGGGAACACAGGGGGAAACTATGTAACAACCCCCACAGTAGAAGTAAACATCAAGGTCTGTGGGAATGGAGAAGGGAGCAATTAACTTGACACTAGAAAAAGATGCCAACAGCCAGGGTCCTCATCTCAGCTTTACTATTTCCCCACTGTGGTCCTGAGACACGTTACCTTAAATCTGAGTCTCAGTTTCTTCCGTGAAAATGGGGACGGTAATGACCACACCACCCTGCAAGGATTAAATATCTTGATGTATCTGAAAGAGGCTGGCGCGGTGCCTCATGTTTACAAATATTCTCTACACGTGATTTCCCATTACAGAAGAAACTGCAGAGAAGCTTTCATTGGAAAAGTAACCTTTGCAAAAAGAGAGACAAATACCATATGATAACACTTATATGTGGAATCTGAACTATGACACAAATGAACTTACCTACAAAACAGAAACAGACTCACAGACACAGAGAACAGACTTGTGGATGACAAGGGGTGTGGGAGATGAATGGATTGGGAGTTTGAGATTAGCAGATGCAAACTATTATACGCAGACTGGGTAAACAACAAGGTCCTACTGTACAGCACAGGGAACTAGTTTCAATATCCTGTGATACGCCATAATGGAAAAGAATATGCAAAAGAATGTATGTATAACTCAACCACTTGGCTGTACAGTAGACATTAACACAACATTGTAAATCAACTAAACTTCAATAAAATAAAGTTTTTTTCAAAAGTGACCTCTGAGCTGCATCCCAAAGAAGCCGGTGTTCCATTTTCTTAGATCAACAACTCTTATTCTCCGTAATTGAGGGAATAGCTCAGGAGCAGTGAAGACCGAGGCAGCTGTCCCTCCCGCCAACCAGATGTGTAACTATGGCAAGAGGTCGGCGGGTGACAGTGGTCACAGGCAGGTCACCCAGACAACCCAAAGAATGAGCAGGTTCCCCCCAGGTGGAGAAACCAAACACCTTTCCCTGCAAGGCCGCAGTTAGAGATTGGAGCCTCCAATCTCAGTCTGTGTCCCTGAGGCTGTCTCGTAGGCTGTGGCCAAAAACTGCAGGTCAAGGAAGTATTTATCACAGACAGCAATAAAGGTCGTTCTTGCACTTTGTGAGGTCAATCTGCTACTTTTCAGCCTCTAACAGACTCAGAAAGCATTGTTACTGGAGAAGAGGGGGCTTATTCTATCCCAAAGATACGGCTTTTCAATAACACCTGTGTTTTCCTGGCTGGTGAGCAACACATATTTAACTATTTCTTAGCTCTAGCGCTGGAATTTGCAAATTCTTCCAAGTCTGATCAACGATCACAGCAACACTTCAAGTGTGAAAATGAAAAGGTGTCTTTCCCTCCACGCCGCTCAGTGGAGGAAAAAAAGCTTCTGCACATCTTTATGCTTCCTTACAGCGCCACCTAGCGTCCTGAAGCAGGTGCTTTCCTGCATAGGAGATACTTTCCCTTCAGGAATCTTGCAAAATCCATGCTCTTTCACCAACCAAGAAAAATAGAGATCAGCACTGAACTCGGCATCAGAATATGCGAAAAGGAGTGGAAGTGCAACACTCAACCTGAAAGGACTTTTATCTATAGTCCGAAGGGCAAGGAGAGATATCAGAGCAAAGGAATACATTTACGAATATGGGGTGATTAAATTTAACTCAGTATGAAAATAGTCTTTGAGCACCAACTCTGTCCCCAGCATTGCTAGGTGCTGGTGAGGATACAATTTTGTAGTGCCGAAGAGGATACAATTTTGCCTTCAAAGAGCCAACTTCAGTGTAAAATAGATAGCTAGGGTGAAACCGCTGCATAGCAGTGGGAGATCAGCTCAGTGCTTTGTGATGGCCTAGAGGGGTGGGACCGGGAGGGTGGGAGGGAGGCTCAAGAGGGAGGGGATATGGGGATATAATGCATACCTATAGCTGATTCACTTTGTTGTACAGCAGAAACTAACACAACATTGTAAAGCAATTATAATCCAACAAAGATGTTAAAAAAAAAAAAACTAACTTCAAGACAGACAATTAAAATACAGAATGATTAAATATGTGATCAGGTTATAAAGAGTACAGGAGGAAGCCTAAAGAAGACACACCTTTGAGAGTCTGAGAATAGGATCAGGGGAGTTGGAGCTCTGAGGTGAATCTTAGAAAAGCTAGTCAGGTAAAGGCAAAATGAGGGAAGGAAAGAAGAGTTTAGGTTGATGGTTTAATAGGTGTATTTAAGGGTATCAACCAAATCCAAGGGTCATCCAAGAGGCACCTAATTCACTAATGAGGTGGGCCCCCCTCTGCACAGCTTGTACTATACCCCTCCCCTTTGTCCCAGCCAGGGTTGAATGGACTAGGAGTGAACACTGTACCCAAACTGAGCTGAGAATTTAGAACTGAGAATCGGCAGATTCCAATTAAGAAGAAAGATGACCTGTTATCTAGGGAGGTTAGGGAGGTGTAGAGAAGCCAAAATTTGCTATTGATAAAGCAGCAGAGAAATAAAGTCTGCTGGAGAAGAAAAGCATAGCTCCATTCCTGTCACCACCTGCTGCCACTATCACATGTCCCCTGAGTTACTGCAGGAGCCTCCTAACGGCTGTCCCTGCTCCTGCCTTCACCCCCTCTGTCTATTTTAAAGCAATGGGTGATCCGGTTAAAACTTTAACCAGACCACATCACCCCTCTCCTCAGTTGATAGCTTCCGATCTCAGAGCAGAAGCCAAAGTGTTTAAAATAGTTGAAAAAGCCCACATGACCTGCCCCAAGATCACCATTATGTCTCTGATCTCATCTCCTACTAAGTCTTCCCCTTTCATGCCTACAACCAGTCTCCCTGGCCTCCCTGCTGTTGCTCAAATGCGTTGCCTCAGGGCCTTTGCACATGCTCTTTCCTCAGTCTAGAATCTCTTCCTCCAGAATCCATGTAACTCACTCATTCACTTCCTTTAGGATTTGCTCAAATGTAGTATTGGTAGTGAGGTCTTTCCTGATTTACCCAATTAAAAATTAAAACATTCTAATATTCCCTACCCGTCCCTGCTTTACTGAAGGATAAATAGACCTTGTCACCACCTGACACACTATGGATTCTCATTATTTATATTGCTTATTGTCTGGCTTTGACCACCACCACCTCCCACTTTCACTACAATGAGGGAAAGAGATTGTAATGAATTAATGAACAATTAATGGAGTGGAGTGGAGTACATGTGAGCATGGAGAGGAGTCTAGAGAGTTCCTTCTCAGTCCTGGATGCTCTTCTCATTCCTCTGCTCTTGACCTTGTCACATGCCTGCCATTGGGTTCTGGGAAACACACCTACACCTTTATAATTCCTTTGTAGCATAAAATAATCTCAGTTAATTTTTGCTCTATTTGCAACCTAAAAAATCCTAACTCATTCAATGAGAGAACAGCCTTTGAACTTGCTCTATCTGGAGTAACTTTTCCCTGAGTTTTGCTTAAGCCTGGCTCCCTTGCTTCACTTAGGTTTCTATACTCCAGTGTCTCTATGACCGAGGTCTTCTCTGACCACCTTATCTAACATAGCAGCCTTCTAGAATAGATGTTAAGTGTTCTCACCACCAGAAAAAAAAAAGAAAAAAAGGTAACTATGTGAGATAATGGATGTGTTAATTAGCTTGATTGTGGTAATCAAGGATCAAGGCATATGCATTTCAAACCGTCACACTGTACAAGCTAAATATTTACTATTTTTATTTGCCAATCACGCCTCAATAAAATTGGAAAAATTAAAATAAGATGGCACTCCCATCACACTCTATTCCTACCCAGACTTTTCTTCCTCTCATAGCACATATGGCTAGTCTGATATATATTTATGTGCTTATTGCATCCCCCACTGGAATGTAATGCCAGGAGAACAGGGCTTTTACCACGGGATCCTCAGTGTTTAGGTTAGTCTAGTACATAGTTGATACTCAATAAATATGGGTTCATATGTTCCACAAATACCTATAAAATGCCAATCCCCATCCCAGATGCTGTGGAAATGTGTACCCTTCAGGAAGCTGCATCCTCACGGGAGTTTTTTGTTAACTATGAAATGCGTGAATTCCAAGGTGGGGAACGGATGGAGCCTGTGTTGACGTGTTGCTGGCCCTGAAGGTTGAGACAAGAACTGAAGTTAGAGGCCACCTGGCAGGGCCTGGTGAGGTTTAGAGGTCTTGTGTTGTGGCTTCCCCAGTATCCACCTCCCACACCCCCCGACAGGATGCAGATTTTCCATTTGCAGCAGCACAGGATTTGGACAGGATTGACATCAGATCTGGAGGGTGTGCCTGGATAGATCTGATCAATCAGCACATGATCCCTCAGCCACCAATACTGGCTTTCAGAAGAGCATGTGACTCAATCTGATCCAGTAAGGCAGGAAGAGATGTTTGCTGAAGTTATTGGGAAAGAGGTTTCTCTCTTCCATGCGAGCTAAAAGAAAATCATTCTTCCTGAGGACAGAAGTGTCTTCCAGAGACTGTGTGTTCCAGAACTCTTGATGCTAACATTGCTTCCACAAGCTAAACAGTTAACAATGGAAGGTGGTGTGTGGAGGACAAAGTAACATATAGCAAATTGCAGAGTCCAGAGAACAACCCTGATGACATCATGAACCCCTGGATCAAACTATGCCTGAAGCAGACCCTCACATTTCCTGTCTTATGAGCCAATAAACTCCCTTTATGACTTAAGTTAGTTTTATATTTGTCAAACTATAAAAGTAATACATGCTTGTTGAAACACAAGAAATAATAAAAAGATATATAGGACAAATTTTATAATAAACTTCTTCTATACTCCTTCTCATCCTATCCTCTGAAATATCCAATATTAACAGATGGATGTTGTTATTGGGTTAAACTGTGTCCCTGCCAAATTCATATGTTGAAGTCCTAACCCCCCCACCCCCACCCCAGTACCTCTGAATGTGACTGTCTTTGGAGATAGACTCTATAAAGAGGTAATTAATTTAAAAGGGTGTCACATGGGTGGCCCCTAATTCAATATGACTGGTGTCCTTATAAGAAGCAATTAGGGAGACTCTGGAGGGGTTCGCGCCAATGGGCACTTCGCAGGATGGCTGCTGCCGGTGCCCCTGTCTCCTCAGTGGGCCGCGGCTGCCCCCACCTCTGCAGGCAGCCCTCCAACACCAGCCAGACTAATGGAAAAGTCTTAGAAAGTGACTGCTGAATCCACTGACATTGAATCTTTTGCAAATAAGGGACATAACAGTTACTATCTCCTGGTTGCAAAGAGAAGTTAAATGCAAAGTATTTTGAATAATGACCCAGTACAACTGCATTAAAAAATAAGCCAACCTTATGGTTATTAAAAATACTGAATAGAGATAGGATTAAGATGGCGGAGTAGGAGGACATGCACTCACTCCCTCTTGCAAGAGCACCAGAATTACAACTAAATGCTGAACAATCATCAACAGAAAGACACTGGAATTCACCAAAAAGGACACCCCACATCCAGAGACAAAGGAGAAGCCTCAATGAGACAGTAGGAGGGGCGCAATCACGTTAAAATCAAACCCCATAAATGCTGGGTGGGTGACTCACAAGCTGGAGAACAGTTATACTGCAGAAGTCCACCCGCTAAAGTGAGGGTTCTGAGCCCCACGTCAGGCTTCCCAACCTGGGAGTCCAGCAATGGGAGAAGGAATCCCCAGAGAATCAGACTTTGAAAGCTAGTGGGATGTGATTGCAGGACCTCCACAGGACTGGGGAAAACAGAAACTCGACTCTTGGAGGGCACACAAAAAAGTGTGCTCACCAGGATCCAGGGGGAAGGAGCAGTGACACCATAGGAGACTGAACCAGACCTACCTGCTGGTGTTGGAGGATTGCCTGTGGAGGTGGGGTGCAGCTGTGGCTTACCGGGGAGATGGGGGCACTGGCAGCGGGGGTCCTGGGAGGTGCTCATTGGCATGGACCCTCCCAGAGTCCACCATTAGCCCCACCAAAGAGCCTGTAAGCTCCAGTGCTAAGTAGCCTCAAGCCAAACAACCAACAAGCTGGGAACACAGCCCCACCCATTAGCAGACAAGCAGATTAAAGTGTCACTGAGCTCTGCCCACCAAATCAGATTAAAGTCTTACTGAGTTCCACCCACCCAGCCCAACCCACCAACAGTCCCTCCCATCAGGAAGTACCCAGGAGCCTCCTAAGATAGCTTCCTCCACAAGAGGGCAGACAGCAGTATCAAGCAGTATCAGCAGTATTTTGTCTTGTGGAACTTAAAACAATGGCCGCAGAAAGATAGAGAAAATGAAAAAGCAGAGGACTTTGTACCAGATGAAGGGACAGGATAAAAACCCAGAAAAACAACTAAATGAAGAGGAGATAGGCACCCTTCCAGAAAAAGAATTCAGAATAATGATGGCAAAGATGATCCAGGACTTTGAAAAAAGACTGGAGGCAAAGATCAAAAAGTTTACCAAAGACCTAGAAGAATTAAAGAGCAAACAAACAGAGATATGCAACACAATAACTGAAATGTAAACTACACTAGAAGGAACCAACAGCAGATTAACCAAGGCAGAAGGGCAAATAAGTGACCTGGAAGACAGAATGGTGAAAATCACTGATATGGAAAAGAATAAAGAAAAAAGAATGGAAAGAACTGAAGACAGCCTAAGAGACCTCTGGGTCAATGTTAAACACACCAACATTCACATTATAGGGGTCCCAGAAGGAGACAAGAGAGAGAAAGGACCCGAGAAAATATTGGAAGAGATTCTAGTTGAAAACTTCCCTAACATGGGAAAGGAAATAGCTACCCAAGTCCAGGAAGCACAGAGAGTCCCAGGCAGGATAAACCCAAGGAGAAACATGCCAAGACATATAGTAGTCAAACTGACAAAAATTAAAGACAGAGAAATATTATTAAAAGCAACAAGGGAAAAATGACAAATAATATACAAGGGAATTCCCATAAGGTTAACAGCTGATTTCTTAGCAGAAACTCTGCAAGCCTGAAGGGAGTGGCATGATATATTTCAAGTGATGAAAGGGAAGAACCTACAACCAAGAATACTCTACCCAGCAAGGATCTCATTCAGATTCGAGGGAGAAATCAAAAGCTTTCCAGACAAGCAACAGCTAAGAGAATTCAGCACCACCAAACCAGCCCCACAACAAATGCTAAAGGAACTTCTCTAAGCAGGAAACATAAGAGAAGAAAAGGACCTGCAAAAACAAAAACAAAACAATTAAGAAAATGGTAATGGGAACATACATATTGATAATTACCTTGAATGTAAATAGCCTAAATGCACCAAGCAAAAGACACAGACAGGTTGAATGGATACAAAAACAAGACCCATATATAGGCTGTCTCCAAGAGACCCACTTCAGACCTAGGGACACATACAGATGGAAAGTGAAGGGATAGAAAAAGATATTCCATGTAAATGGAAATCAAAAGAAAGCTGGTGTAGCAATACTTATATCAGATAAAATAGACTTTAAAATAAAAAATGTTACAAGAGACAAGAAAGGACACTATATAAAGATCAAGGGATCCATCCAAGAAGAGGAGATAACAATTATAAATATATATGCACCCAATATAGGAGCACCTCGATACATAAGGCAAATACTAACAACTATGAAAGAGGAAATGCAAGGCAGAAATAGAGACACAGGGGTAGAGAACAAACACATGGACACCAAGTGGGGAAAGCGGGGAAGGTTGTGGGGGGATGAAATGGGAGATTGGGATACCAAATTTATACTCTAAATATATGCAGTTTATTGTATGTTAACTGTATCTCAATAAAAGTTCTTTAATAAAAAAAAAGAAGAAGCAATTAGGACACAGACACAGAAGGGAGACCATGTGAAAACATAAGGAGAAGAAAATCATCTACAAGTTAAGAAATAGAGGCTTCAGAAGAAACCAAACATGCTGACACTTCGATCTCAGACTTCTGGCCTCCAGAATGGTGAAAATATAAATTTCTGTTGTTTAAACCATCCAGTCTGTGGTACTTCATTATGGCAGCTCTAGTAGAATCACACATATTTCTACCTTTCCATACCTGTCTCTTTGCTTTAATATGTACACCTACAGCATATGTACACATAATCATGAGTTCATTGTTTTTACAAAAAGAGCCATATGATATTCATTATTCTGCAAGATGCCTTTGCCACAAAAAAAAAAAAAAAATGGGTATAGCTAAAAAGCAGTTGAGGTTAATCTATTTATATCTGTTTCCTAATCTTTTAATGCATGTGTAATGTACATAAATATTATTTTATATAAAAGCAATCATATACACACTGGGGGACTTTGGTTGGTTTTTTTTGGTATGTTTTCTTCCATTTTTATCTGAGGCTTGTTTCACCTTCTCTTCCTTCATACTCAGGAAAAACCAAATTAACAACCTCAAACATGTCCTTGCTCACATACTTTTCTCTGGGCCATGTCATCTTTTTATTGCCTAAGTTTTGTCATCCCAACCCAACTACAGGACTCCTAAGAGCCGGCGGCTGTAGCACAAAGTTGTGGCTTCATCCCTGTTAAGTGATCCCTGTCACGTGGTTCACAGTGGATCCCATCAGCCCCGTGGGCTCAGGGGTTGAAATGAGAGCCCACCTGCCCTTACAGACATTACCCAAAGGCAAGAGTGGAGGAAACATGGCTGACACTACATGGACTGTGAGATCACTGCATTTGCGAGCACATGAGACACCCACCAGAGAGTCTCGAGCTTGGCTGGGAAAGCCAAATTGTGCAGTGGCTGCTGGACACCTTGTAATAGGAAGTCCAACAGAGACCATTTTGTCCTCCCTCGTTTTGCCCTCCCTGCCCCACACTTGCATTTGGATGGTAATATAAGAACTAGGCAACTAGAATAGTGGTCTTCAAAATCAGCTCAGGTGCGCTGAAAGCAACCAGTTGGCACTGGTTTTTGTGCAAACGTGGCTTATCTCTAATGACAGCAAAATTGCAGACCCCAATGTTTGCGCCCTCAGCAATCAGTAAAATATAACGATAAGACCAGCAGCTCCCATTTATCTTCCCTTTAAAGAGCCCAGTTATTGAACCACCTCTGTTTCACTTTGCTCAAGGTGACCCACCTTCAGCAGGCAGAGGCAACACAGATCAGAGAGAGTCCAGATTCAACAAAGCCCTGAGAAGAGCTGTGGAATTGCACACAGGGTGGCCTCCGACACATGCCATTCAGAAACCAACTCTGTGGTCTTTGAGCTCACGGTGTTTGATGCCACATGTCAGCATGACATCAACATATCTGTGCCCTACCCCGGGTTTTACTTTGTTTCCAGAAACTCTGATCTCACTTCTTTTTCCAGCTGTTAGATATATGTTCCCTTGGGCTCAGACATGCTAGAAATATCATGTATTTAGGAAACAGAGCATTTTCAAATACATGAGCCTCAAGGTTTATATCTTTACAAGAAGATTCATATTCCCTTCCTCACAGGGTCCTTGCAGGGATTCACTGAAAGAAAGCACATAATGTGCTTTGCATAGTGCCTGGCTCTCAGGGGTAAATGCGCAATAAACAATCCCTATGTTTTACACAGGTGGGGACAGACAGGAGAGGAGGGAATTTCTCGGGCCTCCGGTCAAGGGGCTAAGGTCTCCATCCCCTGTGCAGGTGATCAAAAGCCATTTATGGGGCATCCTTTTATGCTTTTTTGGCAGCATCCTGATGAACTGTAGCCATTTGCATCTTGTGGGGGGGGGGGAACTGGATTGCACAACTTTGATACTTTGTTCATGCTTTGCTTCAATTTCATGCAAAGATAGTGTGTGTGTGTGTGTGTGTGTGTGTGTTTATTTTTTACTGTGTCCAGGTTCTTTATATACATTACCTTACTGAAGTGGGTAGTGAAATTCTCATTTTACAAATGAGGATAAAATGTTGCAGTCTTAGGAAGGTCTTCCTTCCTTCCTTCCTTTCTTTCTTTCTTCTCTTTCTTTCTTTCTTTCTTTCTTTCTTTCTTTCTTTCTTTCTTTCTTTCTTTTTCTTTCTTTCTTTCTTTCTTTCTTTTTTCTTTCACTATAATTATTAGTATCTGAAATTGTGTTATTTATTTATGTTTATTTACTATCTTTCTCACCCACTAGACTACGAGCAACTGCATCTCTAGTACCTATAACAGTGTCTACAACATAACTGGTGTTCAATAAACATCTGTCAAAAGAGAAATGTACAAGGAGAATACACTTTAATGAAAAGATTTGACCAGCCTGAACCGGAGGGAGCCACCCAGGAGGCCCAGGTAATGTGCTTTTCTGAAAAATTACTAGGTTACTGGACATCTATTAAAATCTTGAACATATGCTTTTCTGGAAAATTACTTGACTCCTGGGAATAGATTAAAATCCTAACTTTTATGATAAGCAATTGATACCTCTTTCAGGTGATGTGGACTCCTTCTTCCTACAAATTTTATCCCCACCACCAAGTCTCCTGCTAGAGAATAGAAAGAAAGGTTTAAAAACCATCCCTGAATCCCAACAAACTCAGCAAATTCTCTTCATTCTTTTATTAAATTCTTGGAGATTTTCATGTTGAACCATAGTCAAATTTCATGTTTGTTGTTATGGTGCAATAATATTGCAGTAAGATCTACAAATATGTATATATATACACACACACACAGGCAGCCTAAAAATATCCTTGTGTATGGTTAGGAAACATATCTTCAAGAGTATCCTTTGGGATAGACTTCCAAGTAAAAATGCTTTGGGGCTGTACTCTCATTATTGTGGTTTTATTCCTTTTTCTTATTCACATGCAGGTGAGAACATATTGATGACAAAGATACCTGTAGGCTTTTGTACTTCTACAAAGATGCTCCCATTGAGTTCAACAGCTCTCAGTGAATCATTATAAGACATTTTATTGTTGAACTTCCTGCGGCACACGAGGGCAATAAAGGATTTTCAACATCTTTTTAGTATTCCAACCATCTCTCCTAACGTTTGCAAACTGCCTTTTAAGGCATACAGGAAAAGATAGCTCTGATACAGACTACAATTTTTAAGAAGAAAAATGTAGTTAAACACCAGTGGTGATAAAAATTTCTAAAGCCTCCCTTTACCACCTGTAGTGTTTTAATCAAACCCAATTTTGTTGAGCCTGGAATGGAAAGAAAATAATGAGCTTCTCTTTTTGAAGGTTATAATAACCAGAAATTCTGACAATACTAATTTACTGCATGGCACAAAAAAGCCAAGGCCTCATGACTGTCCAGTCTGTATGGATGCAGGCAGAGTTCCGGTTTTTTTCTCTTCTTGAGTTCCGGTTTTTTTCTCTTCTTTGATGTTTGAAAAAAAATCTGCTCATCGATACAGTGGGAAAGAATCTCTGAGGATATGTGGTCTATATTCTTCTTTCAATCTATGAGGATACTGAGGCAAAGAAAGATTTTCTTAAGTTGCATTAACAAGATGGACCCACAAGATGGCAAGAAGCCTTTTCACTTTTGGTTGTTAAAACGGTAAAATAAATTAACAAATTATTTTAAAAATTTCTAAATCAAATTCTTCATCCTATTCAGTAGACTAGTTTCATTCACATATGCAGATTTTTGCAGTTGGCATGAGAAGGATGGTTATTTTCAATAGAATTGACATGACTCGATCATGAGTTTAGATGTGGGGGCAGAGGAAGGTAGAGGTTGCAGACTTCCAGGAATCTGACTTGGGTAATCTGACATAGGTAAACACCTTATGAGTCCCATCAGCCCAAGAAGGAATGCAGGACCTCATTTTCACAGCCTCCTTTTCAGCAAGACTCAGCCATGTGACCACTGCTCCACCAATCGGATGCACCAGTACACGATGCCTATTAAAAAATAAACAATGGGCATTTATTGTCTTTAGAAAACAATAAAGTTACAAATCAATTTTAGTGCCTGAGAGACAGATGTAACTCAGTGTAACTGCTCCCTAAAATTTGTAAATTACAGACATCAGCACCAATAAAATAACGACGACGCAAAAAAATTAAAAAAAGAAAAAAAGTGAGCAATGGTAGGAGGCCACCAGTACATGGAATTTATTTTTCCAGAGAGATTTGGGAATCAGGTAGTGGTGTTTCAAGCACACGGAGGCTAGCAGCCTGCATCAGTGCCCAGGCATGACAGTAGTGGGTTCTTCTATATAAGTCTTGCATTGTGATTTGAGCACTATTCCTGAATGTATAGCTTCCAAGCCTGATTCTTATGCTTTCCTGAGGTGTCTCAACGTCACCTGTTACTTTAACACACTTTTCTGTTCAAACCTACAACAGTGGTATGGTAGCTGGTCCCCGAAGATGACTTCCCTTGGAGCCTCGACTCCTGGTGTTGTCTGTCCCCAGGAACCTAGGGAATCCCCTGTGTCTCACCCAGAACAGAATGATGTGAAGAGATAGTGTGACTTCCAAGGCTAAGTTATAAGAATCCTTGCAGCTTTCGCCTGACCCGCTGGGAATGTTTGCTCTTGAGAAGGTCCAATTTGGAACAGAGCTGCCATGCTGTGAGAAGTTTAAGCCACATGGAGAAGCTGTGTAGCGTAAGGATAAATCAAATTTAACAAGGAGCTTAATCGTCCCTGTTGAAAATAAAGGGGAGATTTCTGTTCATCCCTTCTTTTCCTTGGAGCATTTGCTTTAGAAAACTAGATAGGTCTTTTGTCAGCTGTATGACCCCGGAATGTCTTTCTCAAGGACCTGGGAGCTATTTCTTTGAAACGTACACATCAAGAGAAATAGCATCTCTCTGTCTCTGTCTCTGTCTCTCTCAGTTTCTGTGAGAGGGTAGGACCTAACTTAAGTGAGGCTCTGAACACGCCCGCCCCCTTCTTGAAACTTCCTCCAAGTTGCAAAACATAAAGATATCAGAAGTTTGTTATTCCTTTGGATAAAGCCAATTGGTTAACCCAGATGGTACCCCAATTACCAAGTAAAGTTAGGATGAACTATGTGTGACAAAAGGTGCCACCAAGTCCTCCTACCTGAGGACTAGTTATCATTTATCTTGAGAACATGTATATAATAGACTGTGTCTGCTTGGCTATCTACAAGGGTGAGATTTCTTTCTATCTTTGCAATCTCTTAGCAGATTGCCTCTGATGTGTGCATCACATTCTGGTTTAATGTTTATTCAATTATAAAATGGTTTTCTTTTTTCTACTACATTTATGGTGTGGTTTTCTGGGTTGGGAAAAGATTTGGGTTTTAATTATATTTCCCAAGAGTAGCACTCTGTCAGCCTCCGCCGAAGTCCCAGATGACAGCTAGCACCAAGTGTCAACCATGGGAGTGAGCCATCCCAGATGTCCAGCCCAGTAAGCCCACAAATAAGTGCAGTCCAGCCAATATCTGACCACAGCCACATGACAGACTCCAAGCCACAGCCTTCTGGCTAAGCCCAGTCAATCATAGAACCATGAGAGATAACAATAGATTGTTTTAAGCCACCAAGTTTTGGGGGTAGTTTCTTTTTTCTTTTTTTTTTTCCACAGGCGAATTCTACCATTTTTCTTTATTCTTTTTTTAAAGACATTTTATTGAGAGAGATATAATTGACATGCAATAAATTGCATGTATTTAAAGTGTACAATCTGATATTTTTTTTCTTATTAGTAATGTATATATGGCAATCCCAATCTCCCAATTCATCCCACCACCACCTCCCCACTGCTTTCCCCACTTGGTGTCCATATGTTTGTTCTCTACATCTGTGTCTCTATTTCTGCTTTTCAAACCAGTTGGGGTACCATTTGGGGGGAGTTTCTTATACAGCAAGAGATAACCAAAACAAATAACTTTTGTTCTTGCAACTAAGAACTCTGACTGATACATACAACCTCTTCTCTCCTTTCTGTGGGGAGTATTTGGAAGATGGAGGTCCATTCCATTTCTGAATGCCCCCTTCCTTGAAACTGGTATTATTTTTGGCACAGGAGAGGCATTAATACATTTTCCTGCTTAAATCACTTTTTTGGACAGATTGGGGTTTAAATAAAATAAAAACAAACTGGATGCAATGCATGTGAGTCAAATTGAACGGAATATTTTTATCTAACAACTGTTATTTACACCCTCCACAGATAATTTTCCTACAGTTTAGAGCCAATACGCACAAAATTATGTTTAGGGGATACCAAGACTGTTCCAATTTTCCAAAACCACTTCTGAGCTCTGCCCTTGTTTCATTGGGCATTTCGCTCTTCTGTTCACTTCAGGAGACACCATTTGGGTTCTGTGCCTGCTTTTTTCCCATTTTAATGGTGTGATTAAAAACTCTCTATTTGTTGGCCATAGGGACCTTCCACAAACACCCACAGAATAATGTCAAGACTGAAAGGAAATGATTAGGCACAAAAAATACTGTCTGCAGGGACCCATTGTTCCATTGCTCTGGAGCCTCAGCCTGCGTGTGTAACAATTATTGGATTATGTGTCTGCAGATACGCTCAGTCTCTTGTGATTTGACTCCTGACAGATTACTGACTCGCAGGTTTCAAGATAAAAGCAATCCAGACACTGCCTTCATGCTTTTTCCAGGATTGGTAAGTGCCTCTCAGTTGCGATTTAAACTGAACTTTGGAACCTCAGAGGTGCGTTCCTTCATTGCTCTGGATCCTTCCTGACATGATTAGTCCTCGATAGAGAGGCCCAGGAAACATGGGCTCACAGCATCCGTTTACTGTCCTTTCCCCCATCCATTTGTAAAAGCCTCACGTGGCAGGAATGAGCACCCATCCATTTTCGGGGAAAGAATTGTCATAAAGAAGACGTGGTGAGTGAAACCAGATGACACATTCTGTTCCAGGCAACCACTTTACGTCTGACGCGCTGAAATCACTGACTTCCCTCTGCTTTCCTTACAGCCTGGGACAAAGACCTGATGACAGCGGGTCAATAGTACTTGAACCATTTGGAAAAGTATAGTGAGAGAGTGAGGTCAGGGAGAATTCATTCACAGTCTCAGCAATTTCACCTGTAAAAAGACAAAATGTTAGCATGTACCTCCCAGGGTTGCTGGGAAGCCTAAAACTGTAAACCAACGTAAGAACATGAGTAATACCCTCAGCATTGTGCCTGACTCCTTGTGCAATCAGCTCCTCGGTACCCTCATATTTAGCACAATACTAGGGGCGATGTGTTCTGTTTGGGGCACTATGCTTTAAGAGGGACACATCAACATGTACAACTACAAGAGAAAAAGGAAGACGAGAAAGAAGAGGAGGAAAAAGAAGCAGAAGAGAAGGGAAAGGAGAGGGTACAGGAGAGAGAGAAAGAGAAGGGAGGGGAAGATGACTAGGATGATGAAGGGCCTTGAAATAACATCAGATGAGGGAATATAAAGCACAAAGGTCACGAGAGCTGAAATGCATCGTGATTAAGGAAACAGACCTTGTTCATTCAATATCACATATTAATGCTCATCTTGTGCCCAGTGTGCTGCTAAGCACTGGGGATGCAGATGTGGTCCCTGTCCTGGTAGAACTTAGAAGAACAGAGGTGACAACTAATTTAAAAGTTCCCCAGTCCACTGTGACAGTGTAAGGATAGGATGGGTGACTATGATGGAGCAGTGCAGGGGCAGATAAATAGCCTTTGGTGGGTAAGGGGGAGGTAAGTGTTGTCCGGAAAGGCTTCCACTTACCAGGTACCAGGACTAGGATACAGGAGAAGCTGCTTAGCATTGCCAAGTCTCAGATGCTCTTCTGTCAAACGGGAGTCACAACAGTGCTTACCGCATAGGGATGCTGTAAAGAAGAAATACGACTGCCCGTGTGCACTACTTCACCAGGACATCCCTTGGTCTAGCAAGGGATTCAATCTGGTGGCCGGGGGACAAATGAACTTCACTACGTTTAGTCAGTGATTCAAAAGGAAATGAAGTGGCCATATTTAAAAATTGGGAAATTTCATAGGAATTTGTATTTCCAGCTTCTTATGAAACATAGGAAAACCTGGCAACCCTGCTCTCACATTCCATACGGCAGTAGTTGGCTGGAACTGAGTAACAGCTGTCCTTCTGGGCACGGGGTCTGCCTCCAATTGGCCACGGCCCCAACAGCCTCCTTATCTCACGTATGTCCCCTGCCTGCCCTGTACGCTTCTGAAAGGACCACTTTCGGGCTACTGAATGCAATGCAGGCTCCTTACCTCAACTTTGACCCTCGCCCTGCCTGTGCCTCTTCATGTCAGCAATCCTGAATAACCTACAACACCCCCAGGATCTCCGTGCAGAAGTGCCCTTTTGCCTGCTGTTCTTTCTGCCTGGAAAAGGAACAATCGATTAACTCCGGCTGAGGTGGATTTGAATTCTGTTTTTAGGTGTGAAAAAATTTGCTTAGACAAAGCCAGGGGACAAATGGCATATCACCCCCTGGGTAGTTTTAGGCCAGACATTCAAAAGAGAAAAACTGGGCTTACCATTATTATGAAAGGCGGAGCATTTCTACTTGACACCTGTTGTTTCCTGCCAAGTGAAGGGGGCTCCTTCACAGTGATACACCTGGATTGTCCTATCTTTCACTTACTCCTCCCAAGGGAAGAGTGAATTTGGGTGAGTTTGGAAGAAAGAATTGGAAAGGCACAGCCCAGCCCTTTTGTCAATCCATTTCTCCTACTTGCTGGTATGCCTACAGAAAGCATAGGTCTTGCTCTGCCCCTGCCCTGTGGGAAAAGAACCTTCCCCAGCAAGGGAGAGTGGCAGGCTTCCAACTTCAACTGGGTCTAGATGGGTGAGTCTGGATGGTATATTATTTGCAAAAATGGTTATAATTATTCCTTGCCCTGTACCCAGCCTTATTAAGTAGTTCATATAACTTCCGAGATAAAGAGAACTTGGAGGGCAAGGGGAGAGGAAACCTGGGAGGTGCGGGAGGGGTGGGTGGCAGGTATTCACAAATTATCTGGACATCACCTTTCAATTCTCAACTCCTTTATTTCACTGCCTTTTTGAAATTTTAAAGTCCTCTTTCTGTAGAGAACAATCTTCAGTCTTTGCCGATCTAGCATTTGACTTCTCCACAAAGGAGGCAGAATCCACCTCTCACTCCGGAATCTGAAAATCCTGTACGTGCAGCAAGAGGACTCTCGCCACTACTCCAGAAATGCTGCTTCTGGAGATTCACTGCAGAATCTGAAAATAAAGATCACCCTGACCACAAAGCTTCTGCCAGCAGATCCATAGAACTTCTAAATGATTTATTTATCATCAGCATTGATGATATAATACATTCAACATTGTTTCTGAACAAGAACCTTTTCTCTTTTTACAGTGAGAGAAGAGTTTAAGCCCATGGGATTCACTGCTCTTATCATATACCCTATCACCTAAGGATTCCTGGCCTTCTAGAAGAGTGAAAAGGCTTCTTGAAAACTCAGTGTTGATGCCAGTTGGACTGCCTTGCAAGGCTGAGTTGCAATTATGCATATAAAATATAGTATGTGCTCTGAGCCAGACAGTAATTCATTGGGTGTATGTTTAATAGCCAAAATACATTGCATTCCATGCCCACAACTCTGGACTTTAATGGTTTAGTAAATGTAGTGTCCAGGAGAAGAATGCTTCCTTTAGGAGACACTGCTCGATTTCTTTGAATGAGGAGCTGAGTCACTGCCTACACATTCAGGCGCCTCTGTTAGAGGAACACGGGAAAGTGAGGGGTAAGGTGTTGGTTGGCATGATGAATTCTGACCAGCTAGGGAAGCTAAGGATGTGGAAGCCTATGTCTGGATCTCAGACGATCTCCTGTGATGATTTTTAGTATTCCTGCCTTGTCTAGCGGCAAAAGTTAGTGGAAGATAATAGCAACCCCATGCAGGTGACACACCAAGGATCCCTACTCCATGAGGTGAAAATGTGGGTCACCCCACCAGGTAGAGGACCTCAAGAGGCAACAGGAAGTGGATAGAAGAGAAGTCATAAATTCACAAACTGTAGCTTTATGAACAATGACTGTAATTAGTGCTCAGCATCTCCTTGCACCTTCTTCCTCCTTGACTTGCACATACACAAGTGTATTGACTAATTTTCTTCTTTCTTCTCTACCCTGCTATGTTTTATAAGGTGTGTTGGTGGTAGTTAACTTCATAATTTATTTTCCTAGAATACAGAAGATTGAGATGGGATGATGGCTGGACTAGAAAAAGAATGGAAAATAGACACCCCAGACCTGGAGCTGGTAACAGAAATGACTTCATGTTGTTTTCTTTGAGGGAGGTGTTGAAAAGTATTTTTGATTTTATGAAGGCTATTTGCATTATGTAAGGTGAGGGTTTGTTGATTGGTTTAGTGTGTGTGTGTGTATGCGTGTTAATACTGTAAATGTTGGGAAAACAAAACAGATATGGTAATGTAGAACAGCCAAATGGTGAACCATTTGCCATGATTTTTGGCGGCCTAGCATCTAACCCCTTTCCCATGTGTGGCAAGTCCACCCCCAGTAAGGCAAAACCCTTCTCCCACTAGAATCTGAAAATGCCATCAATTTGTTTGCCCACCTTTTCTTGCAGCTGGGTACCTGACCCCCATCTTTCCCATCAGATATAGCTGCACCAAACTTTAAATTGGAAGGTAGTAATGAACAAGAAAATAGAGCAGGACCTCATTGAATCTATGCTTGGGATGGGGGGTAACACCAGAGGCAAAAACAGCAATGGCCAAAGTAGTGCTAGTGCCAATAGTGACCAGTAATGCCAGCAGTGGCCCAGTAGAGCATCAGGCTAGTTTCCTATGATTTGGGTATTGCTCCTGGCTGCAAACTCTGAGCTGAAACTTCAGACTTTCCTAACTTTTATAAGAGTTACTCAATTATCTTTTGATGAATTCATTTTTGCTTAAATCAGTTAGAATTAGTTTCCATTGATTGAAACTTTGAGCCCTGACTGATAAATATCATTCACTCAATGACCATTAATTGAACTCTTACCATGTACCAGACACTGAATTAAGTGCTATGCTATTAGATACCAGTAAAGAGCAAATGTAGATATGGTTCCTGCCTACAGAGAGCTTACAGTCTAGAGAGGGAAGTAGTCATCAAATAATGAAACATTTGAGACTGATTCTCTTGTCTTTTCCACATTTATATGTCCTCAGAGTCCATGACACTTCTTTCTATTAACACTAAAGCAAAATATTGTTTCCAAGTAAGAGTGAGGTGAATGAGATTAACTGGCATTTTCTTCTTTATACTTTTCTGCATTTTTTAATGATTTAGAATTGGTAAATATGTCTTTTAAAAACCTGTCTTTTCCATGAGACAGATTGTACTTTATTCTCCAACTGGAATAATTGAAATCTGCAAAGATTTTTGGCTAAGGCAATCAAAACTATTTTCCACTATTTGCATCATTATAATAGCATTTGGAATCTGTATTTGGTTTATGGAAAATTATACCAAATTAGTTAATAAAATATGTCAGTGCAATTGGAAAGATCTGCTTTACTTTACTGTGAGCACAGTTATAAAATAAATAAAGCAGGTCAGGTTATGGTAAGAAGAATTTTATTGAATATTAGAATAAATAACCATGGGGGGAAACTATTCTGAAAATATTTGCATATAAATTAGGTAATTTAAAAACTGACTTATTAAATGTCTAAACTGTGGAACCTGCTTAGTTATGTAAAATGGTATTATTTTGCCACCATGGTGAACGAACAGTCACACCCATAGAAATTGATGTCATTTTTTTCTCCCCGCCCCCGCCACCCCGCCCCACTGCCAGCTCATTCTTCATGCTGTGTTTGTTTATCTGAACCATCTGACAGTCCCTTCTGTTCAGACTTCTGCATCCCACCAAGCTTTCCCTTTCTGATGCCATTTAAAAGAGTATAAACTTCATTGTGGTTTTGGACAATTAGTTTGAAACTAAGTTTAATAGCAAAAGGGGAATTCTATTTGCTGTATTTCAGGAAGCACATGGGTTTCCTTTGGCTAACAAATCCCTTCTTTGGGAGAGTAGATCCCTCTTCATTTTGCTTCATCTATTCCTGTAGCCTTCTTTCTTTCCCATCTAATTTCTTCTTCATCTATTTATAAGCCGCTCAGTTAAAAATGCTCTCTCTATTGCTACCAGTGACCAATCACTAATCACCAAACTCAAAAACCAACTCCTTTCCCTACTGGAGACTTTTGTAAATTGGTAAGATTCTATTTTCCTTAGGAAAGCAAATCGCAAATCCTCCGAAGTTAACAATCGGAGGGAAAAGCTTCACATGAAAAGGGAAGCTGGAGTTAGAAGCCCCCACCGTTGTCCTCTTGAAGCTCTCCTTCCTTTTTGTAAGATTCTTGTTCATGACTCCTTGTCACAACCACCAGAAAGCTGGCAGGATTGCCGGGGGATGTTACTGAGCTCTAAGTTTTAATACATGATCGTTTCCTTACCTTCCCATAATACCTTACACAGGCTGTTCATTTCTACTTGTGAACTAACTTCTGGCTTTTTCCCTGTATCTACAGTTAAAATTCTGGATGAAGAGATGGACTGATCTAGGATATAGTGTTCCCAGGGTCCCTCTCTGGATGAAGGTGTTGGACTGCCCACAAGTAGGCTTTTACTGGGCAGATGCCAGTCTCCAAGAGACCCAGTGGTATCTGATGTGTTTGTCACCTAGAACAGATCCCTTTTAAAAGAACTTTTCCTCTATACATCAAACATGTTTTCAGTAACTATGTCATAATCAATAAAAATCAAATATAACATTGATTTATTTTTTAATTGTAAGGCAATTTTAAAAGGATTTTTTAAATTAATGTATCATTTGATACCCATAAACCAGTTCATCTATGAAAATTTGTACTTCTAAGCAATACTATATATTGCAGTTCACAATTTGCTGTTTTAAAATTTAAACAAATAAAAACTCCAAGTTGTCCCACAGAATTGAAGTAGTTCAAGGTCTGTTTCCCAGTTTTGACAATGGGAAACATGACGGCACTATCACGGTTTCAGTTCTACTATTTAATTTCAGGGTTATGCTGTGCCACAGAATTTGGAGACAAGAGTTGAACCAGAAGAGGGCTAGAACAATTCAGAACCACTTTCATCTGACAGTGAGTTCAAAGTGATTCAGAGTGGTCCTGCAGTTTTAAAATTTTAAAACAGCTGTGTCCATACGTGTCGAGCCTCAGTTTTATGATTGGGAATTCTTCAAAGTGACTTTCACAGAGAATATTATGTTTGTTAAAGGATAAATAACACAAATTACATTACAAGTAAATTATTAGAACTCACAGTAAACACAGAAGTTGAGTAGATCTTAGACCAATGAAAGACTTTTCCAGACTATTTTATCACTGACATTGTTTACAATAGCCAGCACATGGTGATAATAAAAAGCAGACACACTTTTAATTGGTTTTATTATTGTTGTTAAATTCTCTCTAAAGAATGCTTTCCTTTAGAGTCTGCATCTGCAATGGACCACACCTACTGCATGGCCTTTGGTAAACCAATGGAGAGGTCTTCTCTGAGCCCTCTATCTAATAAGTAAATTTCTCCTCTACTCTTCTTTCTCTTTGTCACTAGAACCCTATTAATTTGCTTTACAGCACTTATAGTTTACAATGATGTATTTGTTTATATACTTATTTACTATCTACCTTTCCACACTGCAATCATCATTAATTGGTGATTGTGTGTCCCAGCATCTCAAGGATATCTCACATATAGTAAGCACTCGATACATTTTTTTAAATGAATGAGTGCATGCATGAATGAATTAAAGTCTCATTCAGTTAGCAGTGGCCAGAGGGATGAGATCATGTAATACCAGATGGCAATTAATGCAAAAATAGAGGTGCGAGTGTGGTATGATTTGATATGCCCTGGCCTGCCTATTCACCTTGATTAAAATCATGAGTGGTTGAAGTATATAGATCAGAGGTCCACGTAATGAGAGATACAACTGTCAGAAAAGCCAGGAGTTTGCATTAGCCTTATCAGTGCATTCTTTCTTATAGTAAATATAGAGGAGAAATCAAATCAAGGTTGCTTATATACATGGCCAAAAAGCACGTGAAAAGATGCTCAACATCACTAATTAGAGATATTCAAAGCAAAACTACAATGAGGTATCAACTCACACCAGTCAGAATGGTCATCATTAAAAAGTATTTAAATAACAAATGCTGGAGAGGGTGTGGAAAGAACCCTCTTACATTGTTGGTGGGAATGTAAATTGGTACAACATGTAACAATGTAAATTGGTGGGAAAACAGTATGGAGGTTCCTTAGGAAACTAAAAATAGAACTACCATGTGATCCAGCAATCCCACTTTGGGACATGTATCTGGAGAAAACTATAATTCGAAAAGATACATGCACTCCAATGTTCATTGTAACACTATTTACAATAGCCAAGACATGGAAGCAGTATAAGTGTCCATCAGCAAAAGAATGGATAGAGAAGATGTGGTATATATATACAATGGAATATTACTCAGCTATAAAAAAGAATGAAATAATGCCATTTGTAGCAACATGGATGGACCTAGAGATTATCATACTAAGTGAAGTAAGTCAGACAAAGACAAATATCATATGATTTTACTCACATGTGGAATCTAATTTTAAAAATGATGTAAATAAACTTACAAAACAGAAACAGAATCACAGATTTCAAAAACAAACTTAAGGTTACCAAAGGGGAAACATGAAGAGGGGACAAATTAAGAGCTTGGGATTAATACACACACAATACTGTATATAAAATAGATAACCAACAAGGACATACTGTATAGCACAGGGAACTCTACTCAATATTCAGTAATAACCTATATGGGAAAAGAATCTGAAAAAGAATGAATATATGTATATGCATAACTGAATCACTATGCTGTACCCCTGAAACTAACACAAGGTTGTAAATCAACTATACCCCAATAAAATTAAAAAAAAAAAAAAAAAGATTGCTTAGTGAATCCAAAACTGGGGCCAAGAGAATTCAGTACCTGCTTCAAATGTTTAACAGAATAGTTACTGATTTGGAAAAAGTCCCTAATGGTTGGGAGAAAGGAGGGAATGATATAAGAGTCCAGAACCCAAAATGCTAGGTTAGGTCTAATTCTTGTTCTTTTAAAATAAACATTGGAGTTGAAAATCCAAGACACAAAGAAACCTACAGACCATTCAAAGTGTTATCCATAATATTGCTCCTTTAAACTCTAGTAAAAACAATGTCACACATAGAACATTCAGAATTACTGATATTACTGACACTGGTAATCAGCCACTTGTTTGTGAGATTTTTTTTTTTTAATATTTCCAAGCAGATCTGCCACTCCCCTCCCTCATTTCATTGGATATAGCAGGGTTTGTCTGCAACTGGGTATCTCCTTCAAAGGCATAAAATGTTCTGGCTTTATTTCTAATAACTAACCCCCACCCCAGCCCCCTCCCCCTGCATTAATGATTCGAGGTAAATATGATTAGCAGTGATATTATCTAACCATAATGATACTACCTTATTTGAGGCAAATTTAATAGGCAGCTCTTTCATGTGCATGCACTCTTTCTCTTCCTCTCACTCCGTCTCTCTCTCCTTCTCACTTAGTAGCTGCATTAAAGACCATGATGGCATAACTTATGGATAAAGGCTTCTCATAGGAACTTTATAAGCATTGCACATCCCATTGGGTACCATATTTTAAAACATTTTTCTGAGAGACATGAACTCTGATACACGTAGAACTTATTTGAAAAAAGTAGTCATCACAATTTCTAATTTCTACCTTCTCAAGTAAAAGGAAACTATATGGTGACTATAATTCAGTTTCCATCCTACAAAAGGAGAATCAATACAAAACTTCTTGGCTACCCTTAAGGTCACTGAAACAGATGGAAAACATTATTCCTCCCCTGCAGGGCTTGACAATTTTTTCTGCAAAACAAACTGGAAGAGAGACAATAATTATCTCTAACTCCACAGAGTCTAGATATGCACCTCCTATTGGGGCTCTGATTTGCTCTTCAGCTGACTCTATAGTGTCCGTAGTTAAGAGCTTAGATTTGGGATAGACAGACTTGAGTTCAAATTCCAGGGCCATTACTTGCTTGTATGAATTTTGACGGCTATTTAATCTCTCCAAGCTTTGTATTAAAACAATGGGGATACTTATCTACTCAGAGGTTCTGTGAGAACTTTGTCAGCAAATATAGGTAAGGTACTCAACACAATACATGGCACATACTAAGATCTTGATAAATTACACACCCGTGGGAGGAATCAAGGTGGTGGAGTAGGAGGATGTGCCCTCACTCCCTCTTGCAAGAGCACCAAAATTACTACTAACTGCTGAACAAACATCAACAGAAAGACACTGGAACTCACCAAAAAAAAAAAAAACACCCCACATCCAGAGACAAAGGAGAAGCCACAATGAGACGGTAGAATTACGTTAAAATCAAATCTCATAAATGCTGTGTGGGTGACTCACAAGCTGGAGAACAGTTATACTGCAGAAGTCCACCCACTAAAGTGAGGGTTCTGAGCCCCACGTCAGGCTTCCTAACCTGGGGGTCCAGCAACGGGAGAAGGAATTCCCAGAGAATCAGACTTTGAAAGCCAGCGGGATGTGGTTGCAGGACCTCCACAGGACTGGGGGAAACAGAGACTCCACTCTTGGAGGGCACACAAAAAAGTGTGCTCAGCAGGATGCAGGGGGAAGGAGCAGAGACCCCATAGGACACTGAACCAGAACTACCTGCTGGTGTTGGAGGGTTGTCTGCAGAGGTGGGGGGCATCTGTGGCTCACCGAGGAGACTGGGGCACTGGTGGCAGGGGTTCTGGGAAGTACTCATTGGTGTGAGCCCTTCCAGAGTCCACCATTAGCCCCACCAAAAAGCCTGTAAGCTCCAGTGCTGGGTAGCCTCAGGCCAAATAACCAACAAGGTGTGAACACAGCCGCACCCATTGGCAGACAAGCAGATTAAAGTGTCACTGAGCTCTGCTCACCAAATCGGATTAATGTTTTACTGAGCTCTGCCCACCCAGCCCAACCCACCATCAGTCCCCCCCCATCAAGAAGCACCCACAAGCCTCCTAAGATAGTTTCCTCCACAAGAGGGCAGACAGCAGAATCAAGCAGTATCAGCAGTATTTCATCTTGTGGAACTGAAAACCACAGCCACAAAAAGACAGGGAAAATGAAAAGGCAAAAGACTTTGTACCAGATGAAGGGACAAGATAAAATGCCAGAAAAACAACTAAATGAAGAGGAGATAGGCACCCTTCCGGAAAAAGAATTCAGAATAATGATGGTGAAGATGATCCAGGACTTTGAAAAAAGACTGGAGGCAAAGATTGAAAAGTTGCAAGAAAAGTTTACCAAAGACTTAGAAGAATTAAAGAGCAAACAAACAGAGATATGCAACACAATAACTGAAATGAAAAATACACTAGAAGGAACCAATAGCAGGTTAACTGAGGCAGAAGGGCGAATAAGTGACCTGGAGGACAGAATGGTGATAATCACTGATGCGGAAAAGAATAAAGAAAAAAGAATGAAAAGAACTGAAGACAGCCTAAGAGACCTCTGGGACAACGTTCACATCATAGGGGTCCCAGAAGAAGAAGAGAGAGAGAAAGGACCCGAGAAAATATTGGAAGAGATTATACTTGAAAATTTCCCTAACATGGGAAAGGAAACGGCTACCCAAGTCCAGGAAGCACAGAGAGTCCCAGGCAGGATAAACCCAAGGAGAAATATGCCAAGACATATAGTAGTCAAACTGACAAAAATTAAAGACAGAGAAAAGTTATTAAAAGCAACAAGGGAAGAATGACAAATAACATACAAGGGAACTCCCATAAGGTTAACAGCTGATTTCTCAGCAGAAACTATGCAAGCCAGAAGGGAGTGGCATGATATATTTAAAGTGATAAAAGGGAAGAACCTACAACCAAGAATACTCTACCCAGCAAGGATCTCATTCAGATTCGAGGGAGAAATCAAAAGCTTTACAGACAAGCAACAGCTAAGAGAATTTGGCACCACCAAACCAGCCCCACAACAAATGCTAAAGGAACTTCTCTAAGTGGGAAACATAAGAGAAGAAAAGGACCTACAAAAACAAAAACAAAACAATTAAGAAAATGGTAAGAGGAACATACATATCGATAATTACCTTGAATGTAAATAGCCTAAATGCACCAAGCAAAAGACACAGACTGGCTGAACGGATACAAAAACAAGATCCATATATATGCTGTCTACAAGAGACTGACTTCAGACCTAGGGACACAACAGACTGAAAGTGAAGGGATGGAAAAAGATAGTCCATGCAAAAGGAAATCAAAAGAAAGCTGGTGTGGCAATACTCATATCAGATAAAATAGACTTTAAAATAAAAAATGTTACAAGAGACAAGAAAGGACATTACATAAGGATTGAGAGATCAATACAAGAAGAAGAGATAACAATTATAAATGTATATGCACCCAATATAGGAGCACCTCAATACATAAGGCAAATGCTAACAACTATGAAAGAGGAAATCGACAGTAACACGATAATAGTGGGGGACTTTAACACCCTGCTTACACCAATGGACAGATCATCCACACAGAAAATTAATAAGGAAACACAAGCTTTAAATGACACAATAAATCAGCTTGATTTAATAGATATCTATAGGATATTACATCCCAAAACGGCAGATTACACACTCTTCTCAAGTGCACATGGGACATTCTCCAGGATAGATCACATTTTGGGTCATAAATCAAGCCTTGGTAAATTCAAGAAAATTGAAATTGTATCAAGCATGTTTTCCGACCACAAGGCTATGAGATTAGAAATCAATTACAGGAAAAAAGTGTGAAAAACACAAACACATGGAGGCTACACAATACACTACTAAATAACCAAGAGATCACTGAAGAAATCAAAGAGGAAATCAAAAAATACCTAGAGACAAATGACAATGAAAACACAATGACCCAAAACCTATGGGATGCAGCAAAGGCAGTTCTAAGAGGGAAGTTTATAGCAATACAATCCTACCTCAAGAAATAAGAAAAATCCCAAATAAACAATCTAACCTTACACCTAAAGAAACTAGAGAAAGAAGAACAAACAAAACCCAAAGTTAGTAGACAGAGAGAAGTCATAAAAATCAGAGCAGAAATAAATGAAATAGAAACAAAGAAAACAATAGCAAAAATCAATAAAACTAAAAGCTGGTTCTTTGAGAAGATAAATAAAATTGATAAACCTCTAGCAAGACTCATCAAGAAAAAGAGGGAGAGGACTCAAATCAATAAAATTAGAAATGAAACAGGAAAAGTTACAACAGACACTGCAGAAATAAAAAGTACCATAAGAGACTACTACAAGCAAGTATATGCCAATAAAATGGACAACCTGGATGAAATGGACAGATTCTTAGAAAGGTATATCCTTACAAAATGGAATCAGGAAGAAATAGAAAATATTAACAGACCAATCACAAGGAATGAAATTGAAACTCTGATTAAAAATCTCCCAACAAACAAAAGTTCAGGACCAGATGGATTCACAGGTGAATTCTAGCAAACATTTAGAGAAGAGCTAACACCCATCCTTCTCAAACTCTTCCAAAGCATTGCAGAGGAAGGAACACTCCCAAACTCATTTTATGAGGCCACCATCACCCTGATACCAAAACCAGACAAAGATACTACAAAAAAAGAAAATTACAGACCAATATCACTGATGAATTTAGATGCAAAAATCCTCAACAAAATACTAGCCAACAGAATCCAACAACACATGAAAAGGATCATACACCATGATCAAGTGGGGTTTATCCCTGGAATGCAAGGATTCTTCAATATATGCAAATCAATCAATGTGATACACCATATTAACAAACTGAAGGATAAAAACCACACAATCATCTCAATAGATGCAGAAAAAGCTTTTGACAAAACTCAACACCCATTTATGATAAAAAATCTCCAGAAGGTGGGCATAGAGGGAACCTAGCTCAGCATAATAGAGGCCATATACGACAAACCCACAGCAAACATCATTGCCAATGGCGAAGAACTGGAAGCATTCCCTCTAAAATCAGGAACAAGACAAGCATGTCCACTCTCGCCACTCTAAAGAAGAAGTAAAACTGTCACTGTTCGCAGATGACATCATACTATACATAGAAAATCCTAAAGATGCCACCAGAAAACTACTTGGGCTCATCAATGAATATGGTAAAATTGTAGGATACAAAATTAACACACAGAAATCTCTTGCATTTCTATACACTAACAATGAAAGATCAGAAAGAGAAATTAAGGAAACAATTCCATTCACCAATGCAACCAAAAGAATAAAATACCTAGGAATAAACTTAACCAAGGAGGTAAAAGACCTGTACTCAGAAAACTATAAGAAACTAATGAAAAAAATCAAAGACGACACAAACAGATGGAGAGACATACCATGTTCTTGGATTGGAAGAATCAATGTTGTGAAAATGATTATACTACCCAAAGCAGTCAACAGATTCAATGCAATCCCGATCAAATTACCAATGACATTTTTCACAGAACTAGAACAAGAAATTTTACAACTTGTATGGAAACGCAAAAGACCCCGAATAGCCAAAGCAATCTTGAGAAGGAAAGATGGAGTTGGTGGAATCAGGCTTCCTGACTTCAGACTATACTACAAGGCTACAATGATCAAGACAGTATGGTACTGGCACAAACACAGAAATATAGATCCATGGAACAGGATAGAAAGCCCAGAGATAAACTATGGTCAACTAATCTATGACAAAGGAGGCAAGGATATACAATGGAGAAAAGGCAGCCTCTTCAATAAGTGGTGCTGGGAAAATTGGTCAGTTACATGGAAAAGAATGAAATTAGAACACTCCTTAACACCATACACAAAAATAAACTCAAAATGGATTAAAGACCTAAATGTAAGGCCAGACACTATAAAACTCCTAGAGGAAAACATAGGAAGAACACTTTTTGACATAAATCACAGCAAGATCTTTTTTGATCCACCCCCTAGAGGAATGCAAATAAAAACAAAACAAATAAGTGGTAACTAATGAAACTTCAAAGCTTCTGCACAGCGAAGGAAACTATAAACAAGATGAAAAGACAACCCTCAGAATGGGAGAAAATATTTGCAAATGCATCAACAGACAAAGGATTAATCTCCAAAATATATAAACAGTTCATCTAGCTCAATATCAAAACAACAAACAACCCAATCAAAAAATGGGTAGAAGACCTAAATAGGCATTTCTCTAAAGACGACATACGGATGGCCAAGAGGTCCATGAAAAGCTACTCAACATCACTAATTATTAGAGAAATGCAAATCCAAACTACAATGAGATATCACCACACACTGGTTAGAATGGGCATCATCAGAAAATCAACAAACAGTAAATGCTGGAGAAGGTGTGGAGAAAAGGGAACACTCTTACACTGTTGGGAATATAAATTCATACAGTCACTATGGAGAACAGTATGGAGGTTCCTTGCAAAACTAAAAATAGAACTACCATCTGACCCAGTAATTCCACTGCTGGGCATATACCCAGAGAACACCATAATCCAAAAAGACACATGCACTCCAAGGTTCATTGCATCACTATTTACAATAGCCAGGACATGGAAGCAACCTAAATGTCCATCAACAGATGAATGGATAAAAAAGATGTGGTACATATATACAATGGAATATTACTCAGCTGTAAAAAGGAATGAAACTGGGACATTTGTAGAGACATGGACGGACCTAGACTGTCATACAGAGTGAAGTGAGTCAGGAGAAAAACAAATATCATATATTAACACATATATGTGGACTATAGAAAAATAGTACAAATCATCCGGTTTGCAAGGCAGAAATAGAGACACAGATGTAGAGAACAAACATATGGACACAAAGTGGGGAAAGCAGGGAAGGTTCGGGGGAATGAACTGGGAGATTGGGATACCAAATAGTACACTTTAAATATATGCAGTTTATTATATGTTAACTCTATCTCAATAAAAGTTCTTAAAAAAATTATACACCCCGTGATTAATTTTATATAACTGGGATTAGTTAGCTATAGATACAGTGATAACTAGTAACAGTGATTAGAGGGTGCATAACTAACCACCCTCAAAGTTGGTGGCTTAAAATAACAAGTGATTTAGCTCATGCCACAGTGTGGTGACAATTTGGACTGGTGTCAGCTGGGCATGCTTTTTATTTTTTTATTGGCTGTATTGGGTCTTCACTGCTGCACATTGGCTTTTCTCTAGTTGCGGTGAGTGGGGGCTTCTCTTCATTGTGGTGCACAGGCTCCTCATTGCTGTGTCTTCTCCCCTTGCAGAGCAAGGGCTCTAGGCACGTGGGCTTCAGTAGTTGCGGCACACCAGCTCAATAGTTGTGGCTCGTGGGCTCTAGAGCACAGGCTCAATAGTTGTGGTGCACAGGCTTAGCTGCTCCTCGGCACGTGGGATCTTCCTGGAGCAGTGCTCAAACCCGTGTCCCCTGTATTGGCAGGCAGATTCTTACCCACTGCGCTACCTAGGCAGTCCCCATGGACAGTTTTTATGTTGGTCTTGGCTAGACTCACTGTTGAATCTTTGTGGAGCTGGTGGGTCAGCTGGGGATGGCTGACTTATGGTGGCCTCATCTGGAATGGTTGGGATGATTGGGGCCTCTCTCCTCCAGTGGAGCCCAGGTTTCATCACATTTTCTGTCTCTGCACAATGTCTGTCACTGTCCCACTGGCCAAAGCAAGTTGCAAGGCCAGTCCAGAATTAGGACTGGAGAAAGAGAGTCCCAAAGTCAACTGCAAAAGTGTGCACACAGCCAGGGGAAGAAACTGAGGACATGTCCCAATACACCACAAGGAGTCTCAGCTAACACTTTGATTTATCTATGTTTGCTTCTTGCCTTTATGTCCTTTATCCTTCTCTCCTTCCCCCCTCTTTGTCTTCCTCTTTTTCTCCCTCTATTCCTCAAATTTTTAAAAAAATTTTTATTTATTTCTGTATTTACTTATTGGCTGCATTGGGTCCTCATTGCTGTGCGCGGGCTTTCTCTAGTTGCGGAAAGCAGGGGCTACTTTTTGTTGCAGTGTGCAGGCTTCTCATTGCCATGGCTTCTCTTGTTTTGGAGCACGGGCTCTAGGCATGTGGGCCTCAATAGTTGCAGCACACAGGCTCAACAGTTGCAGCTCGTGGACTCTAGACCACAGACTTAGCAGTTGTGGCTCACAGGCTTAGTTGCTCCGCAGCATGTGGAATCTTCTCGGCTCAGGGCTTGAACCCTTGTCCCCTGCATTGGCAGGTGGAGTCTTAACCACCGCGCCACCAGGGAAGCCTTCCTCAAATGTTTATTAAGCACCTAATTTGTTCCACACAGAGGGAATTCACCAATACATAAGATTTGATTCCAGTTGTCGTTAAAAGTCTTGTAAAGGATCTCACTGCCAGAAACTCTCCTTTGTTTAAAAGAGATTTTTTCTCTCTCTCCTTCTAGCAGCTCCACTGCACCCTGTGCTAAATGCTAAAGCTAGCGTTTAACATTTTAGTAAATAACAATGAGAGATAACGCTTTCCTCTAATTGTTTAAAATGATAGTGTTTCTAAGGAAGGGTTCCCAGCTGTTTTGTCTGGTCTAATCAAGAACTCTTAACCTTATTATCTCAGGATTTTGCTCCCTATCCATTGGCAATTCTCTTTGTAAAGCACAGATGACTGTGACATTTGGCTCGTGGGATGATCAGGTTGTGTGCCTTGCACGCTGTCCTAGTTGGCACAGAGGGGTCGGGAATGACCTTTTGGATTAGAGGCTCATTCTTTTCATTTGTGCTCATGTGTTTCCAACTACTTTGGCTAAGGCAGTAGTGAGAAAATTACTCTAGCATTCGGAGTGTGGTGATCTCAAACGGAAGAGCTTAAAGGGCAAGAGAAATGGCCTCATGTCACGATATGTCTGATTAGAGCCTCACTGTACTTCTAGTCTTTTCTAAGAGAATGGAGCTCCACCTTGGTTATACACAGAAGCATCTGGGGAGCTTTTAAATTAGGTGCATCCCCAGGCCAAGCTGCAGACCAAACTACATCAGAATCTGGGGAGTGGGATCCGAGCATGGGTATTTTTAAAAGCTCCCCTAGTGATTCCAAAGTTCAGTAAAGTTTGAGAACTACTGCCTTGAGGGGATGCATAGAGTGTTACAATAAAGGAATGTCTCTTGTTTTTGAAATTGAGAAAAATCAAGTCCAGAGAGGTCAAAGATTGTCAAAAGGACAGATAAGGGGGAAGGCAGGATTCAAACCCAGGTTTTCCAAGTCCAAAGTCTGTACTTTTGATGCCTCATAAGAACGGGAAAGCACAGTCACTATTAGGCAATGGTAGAAACACAATGGAACGAAATGAAACAAGAAGGGCCTATCACTGATAGAAATATTTAGTAAGAAAGAAAACCAAGCAATGAGAGCATCAAATTGTATCATTATGACCTTTTGGGAATAAGCTTTTGGGAGAAGTAAATAACCTTACAGTTATTTCCTATAAACTGTAAATTTGCTGGCAAATACCTTTGATCATAAAAATGCCTGCTAATTAAAAGTGAATCATCTCAGTGCCTGATTTAGAAATTGGAACAAATACTGGATTAAACCTGAAGTGAAACTATTTTGGGCAATTTGGGCTAAAAGCAAATACTCGGATAGCATGACATGATATTTGTAATACCGTTTTAACTGATATCATCAGGCAGGCATCCTTTCTGGAAGAGGGATGTATCTAGTGGCTCGTCTTGGTGCTGGTCCCACATAGTGCGTAAGAATGAGAGCTGGGAAGCGTGGGGACACAGAGATGGATAAAGCCCAGTTCCTACCAGTCCAAATGGGGCTTTAAGAGAGGAGCACTGGCACAGAGGGAATGGGAAGGGTATTCACAAGAGGTCCTGGAGAGGCAAATACTCTTAGCTCAAGTACTAAAGAAGGTGGTGGCAGAATCAGTCCTTTAGAAATTGGCAGTGAGGGGATGGGTGATACACAGGCAGAACTTGGTCCAGAGGATTTGATAGGGAAAGGAGGTCTGTGTGGTTACAGTGTTACCAAAGCCTAGGTGTATAAACTAGGAAAACGCTTAGGTGTGGTATACGTGATCCAGTAACCGTGATGTTATTATTCCTGACTTTCAGCTGTCCTTATTTCCTCAGGATCTTTGGTTGCTGATTTTATTTCTGGCAACTATACAAAACCAAAGATGAAGGGGATTTAAATAAAGAAAAGAAAAAGAAAAAAAGCCAAACCCATTACGGGCCAAACCATCTCAGGGCCTCTGGGATTTGCATCTTTTTTGAACGATGTAAGCGGAGATGTCCGTCATTCGGCACCGTGTCCTCCTTTGCCTTCCTGGGCACTGTGCCCTCTGGATCTCCTCTATCTCTGTCATTTTGGCTCCCTCGGCAGGGTCTCTCTGACTCCTGCCTTCAGTTTCTGTTCCTGGGCCAAAAATTCCCAAGTCTCCCTCCTTGAGATCCCTTTGGCTGTCTTCAGCCTGGTATGCCCAGCTGCCTTCAGATCTATTCACTCAGATGTTTCTCTTGGATGTCATCTCAAGCTTAATACGTAAAAGAGAAACTCACACTGTCTCCTATGCTAAAGCAGCTTTCCTTCCCAAGTTGTCTACTGCTCTTCCAGCACCATCCGCTTCCTCATTCCAACCCTGGAGTTATGTAACTAACAGATGCCTCACTTTTGCTCCCAAGTCAGCAGCCAGCAAACCCCAGGGAGTCTTCTTCTGCAGTAAGATTCAGCCCTTTCCTTTTTTCACAGCCACCAATACTAGGCACCTAACATTCCCTTCTGTATCAAAATCGAGGTCACCCCTCCACGGTTTCTCTGCCATGCTGTCCAGTCTGTAGAACCCTGTTTCTGATAATTCAATGTGACTGTTCTTATAAACAATCTGGGGTGGTTTCTTAAAGGACAAATTCCAAGCTTGCATGTAAAGTTGTTCATGAACTAGTTCTATTGTACCTGTTTTGTTTTTATATCTAGTGAATAAATAAGTACTTTATTCCCAGTCATTAACATGCTCTAGCCCCCTTACTACGTGCCAGGCAGGAATACAGAAATATGAAAAGAATCCGGTTTTTGCCATTTTCTGAAATGTGCACAGTCCAGTGGTGGAATACAAGCACGTATGACAGTTTAGTTAGGATTCAGTGGGGAAAGTGCTAAAGACAAAACGAGATGTTGTGAAAGTCTGGGGAAGAAAACTGGGAGCGGAAAAGATGTTATAGATGATAATAATATGCCTCAATGCACTGAAAGAAAACCAACTACTTGGCAATCTGGCCTTTACACCCTTAGCAAGAGACAGCCGCCTACATAAGATTTGCACACTCTCCTCTCACCCACTTCCCTGACTTACTCTAAATTGTCCTCCACCCTCCCCCAGCCTCTTTAAGAGCTCAAACCCTACCCCCTCTTATCTTCACCTTCTTCCTCTTCTTTCTGTACTGCACAATATCATTTCTTAACCAGAATGTTGGCACTACTCTCTAGGACAAAGGATTTCAAACTTAAGCATGTATTTGAATCACCCTCACGTGTGATCCACCGGGTTTAGCCAGGAAGGCAGGAATCTGATTTTTAACAGGTTCCCAAGTGATTCCGGCGCAGAAAAGGATCCTGAGCCATTCTGAGACCTCTGTGGCTTCCTTCCATTTCTCCATACAGGCTGTCCACAGCCTACGTGCGTTGCTGACGGCTCTGGGCTCCGAGTGTCCGCTTATGTCGGTGACTATTAGATATATCAATTATCAATGACATTCACAGTCAAGAAAAGCGACTCAGTCAAGTGGACAGAATCGCCCTCTCTGGAGGAAACTAACTCCCGAGGCGTGAAGTCTCTCTGAAAGTCACCAGTAGAGCAAGAGGAAATTACGTTTTCTGTCTTCTCAAAACAGGCACAGCCGTCGCCCCGGATGACCTCCGCGCGTCTCAAATCAATCACGCTTGCAGAGAACACAGAACACCCTGCAAGTTCAAAAGCCTGTGAAGGAAAAAGCCTACGGGGCCCTCAAGGCCATCACGCTTAGCCTCACAACCTCATAAACGGGTGCGGCTGTAACAAATAAATATTCCTAATGCACCTCGCATAAGGGCTTCAGGAAAACGAACATGACTCAAATCACTAAGGTCTGACAATTAAAGCGAAGCCCGAAGTTGCTGAACTCGGGGCCCTGTCCTTCCCAACTTCCCCAAGCCTCGGAGAGCCGCCCCTCCCTCCCGCGAGCGCGGCCGCCCTGTGGGGGCGGGGCCGGGACGCCGGCGACGTGCTGACGTCAGGGCGTGGAGTCGCCCAAGCGTCGCCTGGCGCGGAGCAGGGACGGCGGTGGCCGCTGCCGCTGGCTGCGTTTGCGTGAGGCGCGAGGTCCGCGTCGGCTTCCTCCGCCCTCCGCCCTCCGCCTCGTCCCCTTCGCGGCCCGGCGTCGGCCCGTCATGGTGCCGTCGGCGCGCCCGGCACGGCCCCGCTGAGCTTCGGGGCGGCGGCCAGCGCGGCTCGGGGTCGCCATGCCTACCCGTGAGTGGCCGGCCGGGGGTCGGAGCGGGCGGGGAGTCGGGAGGCGGCGGCCCGCCGAGCGGGAACTCCGGGTGTCGCCCGTCCGGCGGGGCGGCCGGGCCGGGCCGGGGAGAGCCGGGAAGTGCCGGCGACTGGCCAAGTTACTTTCGTTTGGGCTTAGGCTTCCCCGGGTGGGGGGGTGGCGTGGGAGCCCGTTGCACAGACGGGGAAACCGAGGCCCGAGCGCCTAGGACGCACGGCTGGTAGGTGGCAGAGCTGCTAGTGAGCCAGACCTGTGGGACTTCAAAGTCCAGCTCTTTCTTCGCAGAGCAAAGGGGGACTTTATGGAAATGCTGAAAAGAACTCCGTCCCAACGCCGTTGCCGCCTCACTTCCTCGAGGACCGGGCATCGCCTCGGGGGACGCTCCGGCCTGGCCCAGAGCCCTTCCCCGCGGCGCCCAGAGTCCCAGCAGCCTTGACTTTCCTCCGTGACACGTCCCGGTGCTTGAAGTAGGTGCTGTTTTGGGAACTCGTTAGGCTTAGATGCGCTATCGTGTTGGACCACCGGCTTCAGATCCAACTGGCAGCTGCTTGAAAATGCAGGTTTAGAGCTCCTCTCTAGACCTCGAGTAAGATTCCGGAGCTTGGGCCCCGGAATCTGCGTGTCCGACGTGTTACTGAGGGACCCTGAAGTTTGAAAATCGCTGGATGGTGCAGGCGTTTTGGACAAAGAGGGTACTACAACATTACCAACAACACATTTTAAAACGACCCAGAGAATCACCATGTGACTTTAAACCCAGTGGCCTATCTAGATGCGTTCAGACTAGAGAAGCGCCTGATTTTGGACGTAGAGGAAGCACGATGGTGACTGATTTGAGATTCTTTTCAAGTAGGGCCCTTGTGAGCAGGTGTTTTTTAGTGTACAATCTTGAAACACTTGTCAGTATATTTTCAATTAGCTCATGTTTCTTAGAACTCATAATTTTCCCGAATTGTCCTTATTTTTGTAGAAGCATGGGACACTGGATTTCCAGGTCAGCCTCAGATGCATGTTTTGTCCAGTGACGGGTAAAGAGGAATTATTTCCTGATATTAGAAAGGCGTATTTAATGCTGTGGCAGATTTTTAAACAATCCTTATGTAAAGCTTACTAATAACTCCTCATATATGTAGGGGTAAGGTGGATTTTGTTCTCTTAACAGTCCCGTGTGTCCTGAACTTGATATTCTTGGATTTCGTATCCAGTACATATGTCAGCCATTTATGTTTTAATTTTATTCCTCTAGACTGGAGGACTGTCATCATCATCATTATTGTCGATTTATTGTTCCTAGAGTTATACTCATGTTATTCAGTGAATTAGCACTGTGCTAATCTTTTACTTTCTTAGAAAGCACGCAGGTGGCGGGGGCTCCTTTCTTCAAAGTTAAGACTTCAGATGGAATGTATTGGTAAAATGGTAATTAAACAGATTTTTTAAGTTGTATTTTAAGAGTTGTCTAGCTTCATAGAGTGAATATAGCAGACTTTTTTTTTCTTGATTGTGTGCCTTACAATGCAGAATGACACAAGGGTGAGCCATGGTGTACTTTGTGTAGTTGAGAATACAGTATTCATGACCTGATGGAGGGCAAGTGAAATATTTGCTTTATCTATCATTGCTGTTAATATTTATTATGGTACAGTTTCTGTGGTTGCTTAAAAGTGTGGTACCGATTGGTGGTACCCACGTGAAGTCAGCTGTGTTCATAATTGTCTTTTTCTCTTCATCTGTGACCAGAACCGCCAAAATCACTGTGGTAGTGCAGCGGACATGAGTACTTCTGAAGAATTCTGCATGTGGAATGAGTAATTTCCAGAAAAATTATTATTTTCCTTAGGGTATTTTTAGGAAGGAACCCCCCCCCCCAAAAAAAAAAAAATAAGCGAAGCTTTTTTCCTTTTTAATGTCAGGTGAGGTCAGAGGCTCATGTACATGCTCAGCCAGCTAATCCTTAAGGGTTTAGTGAAATCATTGTAATGCTTTTCTGTAAAATGAAAGTGTTGGAGATGATCACTAGGGTCTTTTCAGACGCCATAATTCTGAAAGTGACCCTTGTTCCACGTCATGGAATTATTCTACTCTTGCTGTTTTGTTGCTTGTTTGGCATATTGATACTCTCAGACTTTGAAGCTGGAATTGGTAAGTGGAATCCAGTGGAGCATGGTATACCCATGAAGGCCGAGTGATGGCATATCTGGTGAATGATGATAGTCGCTTCACTGGAGTTATTTAGGAGAGCCACAGACCCTTTTCCGGAAAGCAGCTACCTGGAAGGATGTTTGACAGGAAGTTGCTGTGACGCAGGAACAGTTCTGTGGTCATGTCACCGTATTCAGGCAGTAGTTTGCAACAATCGCTAAACACAGATTTCAAGACTGTTTCACTAAACCATCTTTTCAAACCTACCAAACCTATAATTTGTCACATCATTTCTCTAAAGGCCTTTATTTCATCCTCCTGCACTCAAAGGAAACATTTTGATTGTGAAGATTTTCCAAACCCTGAATCAGAATTTGAGTGGAAGAAACGTTAAGGTTTCTTCATTCAGTCGTTTTTTATTTTGGGTATCAGGAGACTGAGACTCAGTGAGTTTCAGTAACTTGGCTAAGGTCACAGGTCTGGTAGAACCAGAACTTGAACACAGGTCTGGGGTGAGCGTTAGGTTAGGGTTTGGGTTAGGGTTCGTATCCATAATCACAGTGAGCATAGATGATGTTTATTTTTCCATAGGCAAGTTGATAATAGTTTATCTTTTAAAAAAATTTTCCCTAGAGTTACACTAAGGCAAAAGTGAGCGTGGCCAAAACTTACATCAGATATATGAACTTACAAGAATATTTAATATTTTTGCCTTTGCTTCTGTCTTGTCATAGGAATCTAAGCAAAGAATGCCAGGGATTCCACTGATATGCTAGGTAGATGCTTGGTTATACAGGTATAGACGTAAACTTTTTAGTAAACTACTTACATAAAAGGGACTTCTTAGCTGACAGATAATTTTTCTCAAAACTGGTCTAATAAAATGTGCTCTTTTATTATATATGAAAAGTTAATGTATATGGGCTAACGGAAACTGCAACTTTTAACCATTCTTTGCTGTTAAACTATACTTTCAGCAGTTATTTGTGGTTAGTGCTTTCTTTTCTCATTTATATATTGGCGTTGTTATCTGGCTTTCTATTTGTTAGACTGTGATGATGTGGTCCATCCATGTTTGGTTTTTTTCCATTGATGAAGTTAATTATATTTGACTTATTTTTCAATCCATTCTTATGAAATAAGTGCAGAATATAGATGAATTGTGAAGTGAGAGATGAATGCTGGTTGAAATGTTGTTGTTTAGAAACACATTACAAGTAAACTTGACCTGTCACTGGCTTGTGAGCCTTTTGTGTTTGCTCATTCTCTCTCCTTCCCCTCAGCCCCTTTTCTCCCTCTCCCACACAGCACCTATGCATACTGCCAGGGTTATAGCTGAAGAATTTTCTTTCTCACAGTGACATTTGGCCTGGCATTGTTTTGATTACTACCAGATCTCATCTTTCAATCTGTCCCCACTAATGGGGCTGCATTAAAGATGATGTAGCTCCCTGGGAGATGAGGCTGGAGAAGGAGAAAGGAGCCAGAATTTGAAGGATTTAGTATGCTGTGCAATTAACAGAACTAAAATTGTGTTCCAGTTGCCACAGTCACTGTTAGTGGCTATTTTGTAGGCATATTAGCAGTTTCCAGCTTACCTGATACTTTATAAAAACTTAAAATTTGCTCTTAGTAATAGAAATTAATTATTGAATATTGATTGTGTACCAGGCAATATACTTTGTGCTTTATAGGAATGATCTTGTTTGTCTCCCACATTGAGGAAGGTCCTGTTTGACCAATTATAGGAGTGAAGAGATTGGTTCAGGGAAGTAAAGTAACACGCCTGATGACAGTAAGTGGTGGAGCTGGGATTGGAACTGGATGGGTGTGGCTTCAGAATCCCAGTTCTTTTTTCACACTGCACCGCTCTGAGCTGGGAAGGAGTTGAATCTGCAGTCATCAGGTCCTATCCATTTCTTTTAACACTGTCACTTTTGCTTAGCACTATGCCTGATCACATAATAGGTGCTTGGTAAATGTTGAGTAAAAGAATGAATTCTAACTGGAGTCAGAGAAGTTATTCTTTGGATACTATAACCCGAAATAACTTTTTTTCCCATAAAAACAGTGTTATAAAAGTTTTATGCTTTATTAGATTCTTAGCACACCTGCCTGAAATATTTGCAAGGCCTGAGACAAGAATACAAATGGAGGCCTGCAAATCATAGTTTACATCAGGGTTTCTCAATTTTTGCTCTGTTGGTTTCTTGGACTGGATCCTTTTTTGTTTGGAAGGTCCTGTGCATTGTAGGATGATTAATAGCTTCTCTAGCCTCTACTTACTAGAAGCTAGTAGTAATCCACCCTGTCCCCTAAAGTTGTGACAACAAAAAATGTCTTCCGACATTGCCAAATGTCCCCTGGGAGGGAGATTGTCCCTGAGTTGAGAACCACAGGTCTGAATACTAAATGTTATAGACCAAGCTGTGCCCACAGCCTGGCCTGCTTTCCCATCCAGGGTCCCTACAGTCTGCTCCCCAGAGATTACCTTCTCAACCTGGAGGCCAAAGTAGCTTGCTGGCCTGATCCAGTCAGCAGTGACCTGTTGGGTCAGGGTAGAGTCTTGCCGACTCTCAACTGGGATTGTGCTGTCAAGCTTCTTTTGGGGAGCCAGAGTGAGCAGGTTCCCCTCATCCTGTACCTCACTTTTCCATCTCAGAGGTTTAGTACAGTTCCAAGCTCCTCCCAAAGCTGTACCACCTGAGTAGAGGGGCAGATGGGAGGAGGAAGCCCAGCTTTCTGGTGGAGCTCCATCTGCCTAGACTCCCACTGTGGGTGATTTGGGGTGGGCAACTTTATTTTTTTATATTTATCTGTCTGTCTGTCTGTCTGTCTGTCTGTCTGTCTGTCTGTCTGTCTATACTGGGTCTTAGTTGCAGCATTCGGGATCTTCGTTGCTGCATGCTCTTAGTCCCTGACCAGGAATCGAACCTGGGTCCCCTGCACTGGGAGTGCACAGTCTTAGCCACTGGACCACCGGGGAAGTCCCTGGGGTGAGCAACTTTAAAGAAAAATAGTAAAAACCTAGAAACTTTAATATTCAATTATGGGGAAGTGGTGCAAATTGAATATAGAACATCCTTGCAACAAAATATCATGCAGCCATTAAAAATTATACTTATGAAAGCACTGGGATTATGAATCATTTTTCTTTTCTATTATTTGTGTTTTCCAGGTTTTCTACAATCAGAAAAAAGATGCTTAAGTTTTTTACAACTTTAGCATAATTTTTTCAAAACTTTTATAGTTCTTCCCAAAACCTAAATGAAACAAAGTATTGCCCTGAACTGGTTCTTCCTTTAGCCCATGGAAAAGAATTTTGGGTAACTGATCAGGTAGTGTTGATTGTGTGTGTGTGTGTGTGTGTGTGTACATGGCTTTGGAAAACAGTGCATTTACTTACTGCTGTTGCTGTCAGATGATAGCAAATGTTTATCATTGGTGTTTTATTCTGAAAGGAGGAAAAAATGATTTCTGATTTATTAAGTGGTGGCTTCAGTTCTGAAAACCAGAACGGTTGAGATGAATCATTTTGTGTGGGTTCAGTTTATTGGGAGTTTGTAGGGTTTTTTTTTTTCCCTACATAATTGTGTGTTGTAGAATGAACACAGTTCTAGGGAAGTACAATCACAAAATGAATGTTGGCAGTTCCTCCTATGATTAATATGTCAAACTTGTCAAAATCCTTTCATCATTTGTATTTGCCTTCTCTCGCATATGCTCCAAGTGAAGCATGAGCTACTTTTGATTTTCCTCTTTCCGTGTAAGCTGTCATATTCTCCCTTCTGCGTATTTATTTACTGCTCACTAACTTTAGGTATTAGATAGCATGATTCTAATTTTTATTAAAGAAGGAATCACTACTCAGGTTTTTTTCATTGTACCTTTGTGTCAGGAGTTTGTTGTATTCTAAAAATAGGCATTAAACCTTTTGCTCTGCAGTCTTCAAGAGGGCTTTCATCCTCCTCAATGCCATTATTTTTGGTTTTATTCTTAGTTGGTAAGTTATTTAGCTTTACCTTTTTCTTTTCATTACCTGAACTGCAGGATATTTCTGCTGCACTAGTTTTCTGGAAAATTCTAAGTGTTCTTCACACCCCTGCTATTTAATTGGCTTTGTGAACATCTGTCTTGTCAATTTGCTATGAAGTTCTGTGTGCTGTGGTTGCACTTAACTTTAAATGGATCTCACTCCTGCTGGGCAGAGAAAATGAAATATAAGATGTTCAAGTTTGCCATGGTCAATTCCTGGGGCCTCATAAACTGTGAAAGGTACCGGCCAGGCTAAAGGACTGGCCTAGAAGATGTTTATGACATCTGACATAACTTGATTTATGAAGTTAGTTATAAGTATTTTTATTATTTGATCCATTAAATGGAAAATGGTAATACCTCTCAGGGATATTTGGATGCAGTAGAATTTATGTAATTGTGCTTTAGAGGTAGAAATACTTTATGAACACACGATTAGAATCAGAATCAGAATTAGAATTGCTTCTTGGATTGTTACCCTTTGCTGCAGCTGGTTCCAGAAGGGCATCCACAGAGGAGGGTACTCCAGGCAGATGTGTAATAGCTGGAATTTTGGGTCTAAGTCCCTATGGGTTTTTCCCATTCTCTTAGCTGGCTGGACTGTGTGAACTTAAGGGGTCCAGTTTCCTTTTCAATTCACAGCCCTGATCAGAAGCTGACTTAAATAATTTGTCTACTCCATGCTACGTTTTCCCTTGGTTCCATCCTGCTTCTTCACTTGGTCTTCCAAGGATGGGAGCACCTTTGGGAAGTTGCCCCAGGTTTGTCTTACTGCGCCATCTTTATGAAATGGAACAGCTCAGGTCCAGGAGATTGAGGGAAGAAACGCGGGTGTCTGCCCCAGGTCAGTTCTGTTTGTATTACCTTTACTAAAGCTCCACCCCCTGGCACAGGGTTCTCATTGTTAGTTCCTGAACATTACATATTGTTCTTGATCCACATTGGAGGATGGCACAGGGGAAGTCTGAGCTACCGTTAGAGCTAAGGTTTTCAAAATGTCTTCCATGGAAGTATCATAGGGACTGTTGTGTGGAGAGGGTGCTGAAGAGACTGAGCAGACCCAGTGTCAGCTGGGCCAGCTTTATTTTTATCTGTCTTATGGGTGAGATTCTGCATTCAATTTCATGAGGGCAATGATATTGGCTACTTTTTAAAAATTTTGAAATTTATGGTCATAGACATTAGAATATGCCCTCTGACAAGAACATAAGATATTTTAGAATCAAAAGGTTAGGAACCTAGAGGCGAAACCAAAGCCATTTAGTATCTCACTTGCTTTTGCTGTAACAGTCTCCAGGGATAGAGTTGTCTCATCTCTCCTTGTAGTCATTTCAGTCATAGGCACTGTCAGTATACCCTTGGAGTCACAAATATTCTCTTTCAGCCTTTCTTGTTTTCCTGTTGGATTTCTCTTAGGGATTGATTCATTCAGCAAGTTATTTTAGTGCGTACATGTGCAAGGCAGTGCTAGGTGGAGTAAATATATGTATAGAGGTGAATAAAGCAGCCCCAGGTTTAAAAAATTTATCCAGTTTATAGAACCTTGTGTAGATGGTTATAATGCAAAGAAGGAAATGGCAAGCCCCCTGAGAACAGTGCTGGGGTTCAGAGAGAGACAGCAAGGAGAAGGTGAATGGAAGGTGGTGTCCTCAGCCTGAGTAGTCGTCAGAGGAGTGTGGGTTTGGGGAAGATGTTTGAGTTGGGTCACACAGGTGGAAATAACCAGCAGCCGGTAGTAAGTCATTGGTGCTGGGCAATATGACAACTTTAGGGCCGTATATATATTTGGTAATTTTGTCTTTTAAGCAACACGTACTTATCAGCACTTACTATGTGTTAGTTATTATAGACACTGAAGACACAGCAGTTCCTCAAACTAGATACATGGGCATCATCCTGGACGTCATCTCTGCTCTCATGAAGCTTAGTCTGGTGAGGAAGACCAGTGCTGACCAGACAGGGAACTGTATAAGCACCTAATACCTATTTTCTTCGCCACTGTATATATAGTTTTTGATATAGTAGGTGGCCAATGGCACGCATTCAGTGTATATTTGTAGAGTGACTCGAATTACTAAAAGCGAAAAGCGTTGCTATGGAAACACATGAGCGAGGTTGGGGGATGAGCAGTTAGAGGTTATTAAAGTACAGTAGTCTGAGTGGTGGGCTTTGGACTTGGATCATAGTAGTGGGATGGATTACAGTGTACAAATTAATATTGTTGAGAAAGTACAATTCACAGGATTAATTGGATGAGGAGTTGAGGGAGAAGGAGGCGTCAGGATTCACTCCCAAATTTCAGGCTTGATCATTTAGATGAACTGCTCTGGTATGATACAGGGACGAGCAGTTTTGGAGAATTGAGATGGAAAGTGAGTCCATTTTAGGGTATGATAAGTGTGTGGTGCCTTATAGGACTTTCAGGATACTTTGTAGGAATTACAGTGGATGAAATTACTGAAGGATAGGTTGTAAAGAGAGTAAAGATGCTGAGGCAGAGCCTCGAGGAACATGTCCATTTAAGGGTGGAATAGGCGGAGGAACCATAGAGGGAGCAGGTGGAGCATTGTTAAAACAAATGCCACTGAATAAATGCGTGACAAGAACTAGGTAAGATTCATGATATTCTGTTTATTTATAGAAGCATTGGAAACATTTCAGTGTAGCAAGAAAAAGAAGCTAGACAGTCTCTTACTGTTTCATCTGATGCTTTGACAGTGATAATTTATGAAGTGTTAGGAAAAAAAATTATTTTAAAGCTTTGGGCCTAAAAGATGATAGTTTGTCTTAACTGTGGTATATAGTATCCTGTACTTATGTCTTGTCACTGCTTCCTAGCTGGGGGAAGAGATTGTCAAATTATATTTGGTTGAGAGGATGTAAACTGTTTTATAATTCCTGGGTAGACAAGCTAAATTGTGCATTTTGCGAATAGAAATTAGGGGAGCTCCATGTATGTAATCTAAGAATTTCATATAAAACTAAACTGTTAGTGACTTATCATCCCAAGCTGTCTTCTTTGAGTCTCACTGTTATGTATATTTGTGGAAGAACTGAATGATTTGCTGGTGGCAGGCACAGTACTTATGTAAACCTGCTGAAGAACTGCTTTATTTCAAACAAAAAACTGAGGGGGCATTTAGAGACTGGAGCTGTCACCTGAGAGCATCAGTTAGCTCTTTGAGTGTTGAGCACCACATTCTTCCCCCATACAGCTGATACTCCTCTTCTTTCCGTTCCCTGTCCGTTGCTTTCTGCGTATTTACTCAGTGTCATGGAGTAAACAGGCTCTATTCTCTTTTCAGCAACAAAAAAATATTGCTGCTCTTTTTGTTGCCTGCCCTGATCGGGCAGCAACATGCTGGTTAAGGGCTGAACAGTTTTAAATGCTTTGTATCCAGAAGTTTCAGGAACATTAGGGAGAGGTGAGTATAATTAAGTGTGGTTTGGCTGCTGAGCTTTTGCTGGAATGGCAGTTGATTCCATCATTCTTAAAATTTTTTTTTTAAATTTTATTTATTTATTTATTATTTTTGGGGGGGTACACCAAGTTCAATCATCTGTTTTTATACACATACCCCCGTATTCCCTCCCTCCCTTGACTCCCCTCCACCCTCCCCCGAGTATTCTTAAAATTTTTCAATCTAAAATTGCTGTTTTCAGCCCTGCTGAACAATCTGAGTATTTACATAAAAATGAGATGATTTTCTGTTTTCCCTTTTAATTTTCAAGAGTGAATAGTTTCTTTTTGTAGTTGCTATACTAAAATGAATACTGTAAGTGTGTACAGATTTTCAGGTTCTCCCTTTATGTATAATGCCACAGAAAGTTGCTATGATTTTTATTTCTTCCATGTATTCGTTGTTATAAACCTTACCTTTGAACTTGAGGAAAATATAGTAATACATTGAAATCTTCAGGTAGCATCAGATTTTGGTTTATGATTCACTAAAAAAGATTATTTAAAAAGATTAGATTGCCTTCTTAAGAGTTTTGATTAACATAAAAGTCAATTGTGCATACTCTGACCATACTGTGTATTTATTCAATTTATTAATTGAAAGAATACCTATTTAAAGAAGTCTTCGGCTTTTGATGTTGTGTTACCAAAGTCTCAAGTATGGAGTGAATACAAAATGTTTAGAGTCGGTATGCTTTAATTGAAAGTTTTGGGGAGACTGTATCAAGCACTGAACCTTGAAGGTTTATATTAGTAGATTAGTATTTTTTAAATTAAACTTTGTACTTAGGCCCACTCAGTACGTCCTGTGTTAAATTTTCCTATCTTCAAACTTTGGATAGAGAAATAAAAAACATAATCTGTTTAGATACGTAATTAGAGTGCTCCCTATCTTTTCCCCTGTACTGTTTAACCAGAAAATTTAATCATCTCAGTTCAAATGAAGATCTTCAACATACGGCAGAGACACTGTGGATGTTGTGAGATCTGTAAGAAGAATCAGTGCTGTTGGTATATTGAATGTATTTGTTCTGAAAATAATTTTGGAGGTTACTAACACCCTTCTCCCCCAGATTTAACACTTTTGTTATTCTATGACTAATGAGGAAACAAAAATTTGTTAAAATGTAAGTAGTTGGGGAATTTTAATGGTGTTTTGAATTTTGCTTGAAATAACTCATATCCTACTTTTGAAATATTCAGAGGATTTTTTAATTAAAAATAACTCAAACCAATCTGGTTCACTGCGAAAAGATCCTAGTCATTGCCTGTGGTGGATTCTTTATATTTGTAATGGTGACAGGTTAATCTTTTGAATTAAGGGTTTATTTTCCTGGACTACAGTGCTTTAGCTCAATTAGGCAGAAATTGGATTTGGATTTGTTGGTGGTGGTTTTTTGTTTGTTTGGTTTTGTTTTAATCCAGGTTTTCGTTGTGGACAGTAGGGTAGCAGTAGTGTTTTAAACTGTGATCTTAGTATTACAAACACTTATTAAGGTCACAGTAAGTATACTAATGGAAATAATTGATTTTTAAAAAGAGCTTTATAGAGATATATAATTTGCATACCATGGAATTTACCTATATTAAGTATATAGAAAGACTTGATTTCTATGTAAAACAAAAACTGTACAGACTACCTGAGCAGTGATTATAAATGTGAAATCTTAGATGCCCAACCTTTCCTTTCTCCCAGATTTTGATTCAATAGGACTTATAATTCGATAAATTGCACTATGTTAGGAGACTGTTAAAATTAAAGATACTTAACGGCAAGACTGTGAAATTCTAGTTCTTTTTAACCTCCTTGTTATAAATCAGATATTTTTTTCCTGTGGATTTTAAAACTTACACAGTAAATTTTTAAGCTTAAAAATCTGAAACCATCCAGTATCAGAGTACCATAATCCCAAAACAAGTGTCTTAATTTGTGGAGGGGAGAATTAACTGGACTCTTTCCTCTGCATGCCCAAATTATAATAAAGCAAAGGATTCGCATCTTATTTTTACAAAGTAAAAATGGGCTGTAGCTTCAGAACTGGAACTTGCTTTAAGTATGGATTTGCTGCTAGAATTTTGTGAAAGTTTACGTATAAATGCTTCTGTTATTTTCCTTGTTAGTTTTGGGAGTATTTTGTTGTCACAGTGGGTAGGAAAGCTTTAAGACGTCCTAAATAGCAGTTATCTGGCTGTGATTTTGTAAAGTAATGGGGTTCTCTCCCTCTTTTTCCAGTGGCTGAGCTCCATACAACTCTTGTTCATTGTCTGGTGTGCTGGGAATTCACCAGTAACTTTTTGTGGGGGCAGTCTAATTGCCTAACAAAAGTTTCTCATTTTTCCTTTCATTATGTTCTTGTACTCTTAGGGACATTTGAGACCTCAGGGTAACCTACAATAGGAAAAGAAGATACTGTCTAGAAATGGAAAGTTTTGTAATATGACAGATTGTCAGGTAGGGTGTCACGTCTCCATTCTCTACCATCTGACTTGATAGAGGGCTGTGGTAACAATAGTATAATCTTTGGGCAGCTGTGAAATATTTTGACTGTGTTGCTCTAATCTCCATATTAAATAGTTCAGCTTATTAAAAAAAGAAGTCATCTCAGGAAGGCAGTACAGTATAGAAACTGTTTCTTAACAAGCTCTTAGGTGGATCCACCACTTCTAGTTGTGTGACCTTGGACAAATTACTTTTATCTTTCTGGTTTCCTATTTGTAACCTATAGGTGTTGATACCTACCTCATAGGGTTATAAATATTAAGGAAGATAAAATCTGGAATATAGTAGATACTCAGATACTGGTTGAATGCATTCTGAAAGAATCAGGCTATCAGATAAGGAATAGATAAGGACAGGGTATTCCTGGGGTAGATGAGGTTAGGTCTTCTGGTTTTCTACTATATTTTGCAGTGTATCTATGACACCAGAATTTGTGCCATAGGGAACTTGCATTTAATATTTGATATTCTGTTAGTTTACTAGGGCTGCTGTAACAGAACACCAAAGACTGAGTGACTTGAACAGCGAATTTATTGGCTCACAGTTTTGGAGGTCAGAAGTCTGAAATCAAGGTGTTGGTGGAGTTGGTTTCCTCTGAGGAATATGAGGGAAGGTTGTGTTCCCAGTCGCTGGACCCAAGTTGTAGACGGCCAATTTCATGTTCATCTGGCATTCTCCCTGTATGCATGTCTGTCTCTAAATTTCCCTTTTTGTAAGGATACCATATACATTGGATTAGGGCCCAGTCTAATGACTTCATCCTAACTTAATTACCTCTGCAAAAACCTTATCTCTAAATAAGATCGCATTCTAAGGCCCTGGGAGTTAGGACTTCAGCATGTGAATTTTGAGGGGGACACAGTTCAACCCATAATAGCTATGTGAGACATGAAAGTGAAACAGATTTTTTTACTTACAATATTTCCATTGTTTTAAACAATGCTTATTTATTAAACTTCGATGTAAACTGATTGGCATAGTCACTTTTTCTTTTACTAAAACCACATATTCATTTACTTAAACTTAAGGTGAACTATATGTAGTACTAGAAGAAAATTGGTAGAATTGAGCAAAAATTCTTTCTTTTCATCGCTCAGTTATTTGGTATGCTACTAAATTCTCTGGAGGCTGACTTAAAGTCATCTTGGCATTTGAATTGATTTCAGGAATGGTTCATACCTAATATCTAGCAAATACAGAATTTACTGGTCTACATGTTATATGAAATCTTACTTGTATTAGTTTCTCAAAGCTGCCATAACAAGGTACCATAAGCTGAATGGCTTAAGACAACATAATGTTCTCACAGTTTCGGAACCTAGAAGTCTGAGATAAGGTGTGGACAGGGCCATGCTCTCCCACAGGGTTCTAGCGGAGGATCCTTCCTTGCCTCTTCTAGCTGTGGTGACTGCTGGCAGGCCTTAGAGTTCCTTGGTTTGTGGCAGAATGGCTCTGTCTCTTCCTGTCTTCACATGGCCTTCTTCCCTGTGTGTGTCCTTATCTTTCTCTTTATGAGGGTACCATCTTTGGATTAAGCGCCCACCCTAATGCAGGACGACATCCTTTGAATTTGATTCCATGTGCAAACCTCTGTTTCCAAATAAGGTCACATTCACAGGTACTGGGGTTAGGACTTCAACATATCTGTTTTGGGAAACACAGTTCAACCTGCAACATTTGTCCATTGCTTTAAAAAGTTAGCTTCTTTTAAATTCTCTAATCTTCCAAGTTTTCCTGACTAGTAAGTGGACAGCTTTGTTATCACAGATTAATATTCTTGAGCCTCACAATTCAGAACCCTCCCACTGTCTTGATTGTTTCCCCATTAGCTTAGTTTTCCAGGTAGAATTATGCTTCACTTTCGACTCTTTGTCATGTTTTTTGCAAATTCTTTTCAAAGTGCCTTTTGTCTCATACTTTCTTTACCAACTCAGTGTTATGAGTTATGTTTGAAATTGTTGAACCTACTATTTTATAGATTTCAATTCCAGGAGCCTTTTGTAATTGGAATGCATGTTATCTTACTACTGAATGCATCTTATATGTACTACTTTTTATGAAGACAGAATATTCTATACAGATAGAATGGTATGAGCAAATGCATGGGAATGCAGAAGTTTGGGGCTTGATTTAAGAGCTGTGAATATTCACAGTTTTTATTTGGGATGTAAGGCTGAAAATGTAGAGATTGTGCCCAGGTTCACCTCCAAGACCAGCTTATCCATGAAGTGTAAATAAATTGGGGGGATCTTTATTTTTATTTTTATAAAGATCATTTTATTTTGGTAAAGTGTAACTGAATTCATTTTTTAAAACTTTAAAGAAGTGTGTGTGTGTGTGTGTAGCTAAAACAAACTTAAATATTTCATATATATTTCGTAAAATAAGTGATTTGGGTTTTTGTAGGTGTGCTCCTAATGAACTACTTTATAATTTGTCTAATTGTGGGTGCTATTTTAATAACCTTTTCCATATATTCTCAATATATTTCTGACATACAATGAAATGTCTTGTACGCATATTCTTTTTGTGTTAATTTTGCCTTGTATAAACTTCACAGTCTTTTCAAAGGCATCTGGAAAATGTCAGGGTGGTTTTTTTTTTTTTCTTTTTTCTCTTTTCTTTTTTAACTTTCACAAATTAGAAATGTCACATTCAGACAGCTTCTGAGGAGGAATAGAAGGGTTTTATTGTGAGTCAAGGTTTGAACTTTAAACATTCATCTGGTTTTTGTGTAAAGTGTTTTGTTTACCAAGAACTTCAGTAGACTTTCTTGTTACTTGCATAGCAAGTTAATTTAGAAGGGAAGTATCAAAGAATATGAGTCCTTGTTAAATAATAGTTTCCATTGCTGGTCTTTTCTGTACCTTCCACAATACCTGGTATACTACACTCTGCATAATTGGTATTCATTAATATTTGTTTTGCAGTTGAGTTGGAATGTCATGTGCATTTAGACTTAGAAGGACTCTTAAGATTACTTAATCTAACCTCTGGTTTGAATCTGGACAGCAGCTGACAGATGATCCTGTTTGGAAGCTGTTAGGGACTTCTCAGTTATTTTGGCTACTTCTATCCAAGTTCTGGCCTTTGAGGGCATCACAGACTAGTCCTTTTTTTACATGATGCCCTTTAAATACTTGGGTAGTACCTGATATTTTGACATTTACTGTGTGATACATTCTGTGCTAAACATTTTTTAAACTAAAAGAATGAAGATTTTTGTTAAGCATTATGAATTGCATTTAGTAGCCTTCAGATATACCGTATCACAATCTGTCTCCAGTTAGTCAAATCCAACAGCAATTCGTTTTTGCAGCATCCATGAAGTAGGGCAAAATTCCTTTCTGTTAACGATAAGATACCTACTTAGCTCTTGTAGGCTGATAATGCATTGCACTCCATTTCTGACCACTGATGTGTGATGAGCATCCAAAGAATTATATAAAAATGATTGTGAAGAAATTATTCTGATTTGATTTCAAAGGACATTAAATGCGAAAACACAAAGCCATAAAAATGATAAGAATATACGTACTTACTTTTACAAAAGTCTGAATGGGGAAGTTCTCAAGAACAAGAAATTTGTTTCCTGTGGCCGAAAGGAAGAAGTTACTTTAAAAAACAAAACAAAAAAACCCAAAATCCTCTCTGCCTCCCCACATTTTGCTAAAACAGAGGACAGTAATGTATACAAAATGAATATACCAGGATAATGTTGGTATTCAGTATGGCTTAAAAATTATGCATGCTTTAAAAATTATGAAACATGGAGTGGAGTGTTAGTTCAAATATTAGTTCTAATGGCTGTTCCAGAGGCTTAGTTCATTGATCACAAATGCAATGTATTAGTCACAAAGTTTGAGAAAGTATTATGTTTCAAAAAGGCCATTTGTCTCTTGTGATATCAAGTTTATATAACTTCCTTATAAATATATATGTCCTGTATAGTTAATATCAAATGACTACAGTATCGCTTTTTATAGTTACAGCAACACATTTTACACACAAGAATCACATCAACAATGATGAAATTTGAGAAAGCAAAAATGTGTTTTTATCTTATTTTTCTTGTATGATCATGAGATCAGTAAAGCCTAAAGCTTTATTATGATACAGTAATGCAAAATGAAATATCATGGCATACATATGGGGCCAAATACTAAAAATTACATTTTAAGCTATATACCTACCAGCTGCTAGCATTTACTTTCTGTATAACTTTTTGTATCTTTCATTTTAAGTATGTCAAGTACTCTTACTTTCTTTTTCTATTGTAGCATTTTTTTTTTTAATTTTATTTTATTTTTTTGGGGGTACACCAGGTTCAATCAACTGTTTTTATACACATATCCCCATATTCCCTCCCTTCCTTGACGCCCCCCACCTCGAATCCCCCCCCCTCCCTGCCCCAGTCCTCTAAGGCATCTTCCATCCTCGAGTTGGACTCCCTTTGTTATACAACAACTTCCCACTGACTATTTTACAGTTGGTAGTATATATATGTCTGTGCTACTCTCTTGCTTCTTCTCAGTTTCCCCTTCACCCCCCGCCCCCTCCCATACCTCGAGTTCTCCAGTCCATTCTCTGTATCTGCATCCTTGTTCTTGTCACTGAGTTCATCAGTACCATTTTTAGATTCCGTATATGTGAGTTAGCATACAATATTTGTCCTTCTCTTTCTGACTTACTTCACTCTGTATGACAGATTGTAGTTCTATCCACCTCATTACATATAGCTCCATCTCATCCCTTTTTATAGCTGAGTAATATTCCATTGTATATATATGCCACATCTTCTGTATCCATTCATTTGTTGATGGGCATTTAGGTTGCTTCCATGTCCTGGCTATTGTAAAGAGTGCTGCAATAAACATGATGGTACAAGTTTCTTTTGGGATTATGGTTTTCTTTGGGTATATGCCCAGGAGTGGGATGACTGGATCATATGGTAGTTCTATTTGTAGTTTTTTAAGGAACCTCCAAATTGTTTTCCATAGTGGCTGTACCAACTTACAGTCCCACCAACAGTGCAGGAGAGTTCCCTTTTCTCCACACCCTCTCCAACATTTGTTGTTTCCAGATTTTGTGATGATGGCCATTCTGATCGGTGTGAGGTGAAACCTCATTGTGGCTTTGACTTGCATTTCTCTGATGATGAGTGATGTGGAGCATCTTTTCATGTGTTTGTTGGCCATCTGTATGTCTTCTTTGGAGAAATGTCTATTTAGGTCTTCTGCCCATTTGTGGATTGGGTTATTTGCTTTCTTGGTATTAAGCTTCATGAGCTGCTTGTATATTTTGGAGGTTAATCCTTTGTCCGTTGTTTCATAGGCAATTATTTTTTCCCATTCTGAGGGTTGCCTTTTAGTCTTGTTTATGGTTTCTTTTGCTGTGCAAAAGCTTTTAAGTTTCATGAGGTCCCATTCGTTTATTCTTGATTTTATTTCCATGATTCTAGGAGGTGGGTCAAAAAGGATGTTGCTTTGATGTATGTCAAAGAGTGTTCTGCCTATGTTTTCCTCTAGGAGTTTGATAGTGTCTGGCCTTACATGTAGGTCTTTAATCCATTTGGAGTTTATTTTTGTGTATGGTGTTAGGAAGTGTTCTAATTTCATTCTTTTACATGTTGCTGTCCAATTTTCCCAGCACCACTTATTGAAGAGGCTGTCTTTTTTCCATTGTATACTCGTGCCTCCTTTGTCAAAGATAAGGTGCCCATATGTGTTTGGGCTTACTTCTGAGTTCTCTATTCTGTTCCATTGATCTTCCTTTCTATTTTTGTGCCAGTACCATACTGTCTTGATCACTATGGCCTTGTAGTATAGTTTGAAGTCAGGAAGCCTGATTCCACCAACTCCATTTTTTCTTCTCAAGATTGCTTTGGCTATTCGGGGTCTTTTGCGTTTCCATACAAATTGTAAGATTTCTTGCTCTAGTTCTGTGAAAAATGCCATTGGTAATCTGATCGGGATTGCATTAAATCTGTAAATTGCTTTGGGTAGTACAGTCATTTTCACGATGTTGATTCTTCCAATCCAGGAACATGGTATGTCCCTCCATCTGTTTGTGTCATCTTTGATTTCTTTCATCAATGTCTTAAAGTTTTCTGCATACAGATCTTTTGCCTCCTTAGGCAGGTTTATTCCTAGGTATTTTATTCTTTTGGTTGCAATGGTGAATGGGAGAGTTTCCTTAATTTCTCTTTCTGCTCTTCCGTTGTTCGTGTATAGGAATGCAAGAGATTTCTGTGCATTAATTTTGTATCCTGCTACTTTACTAAACTCATCAATGAGTGCTAGCAGTTTTCTGGTAGAGTCTTTAGGGTTTTCTATATATAGTATCATGTCATCTGCAAAGAGTGATAATTTTACTTCTTCTTTTCCAATTTGGATTCCTTTAATTTCTTTTTCTTCTCTGATTGCTGTGGCTAACACTTCCAAAACTATGTTGAATAACAGTGGTGAGAGTGGACACCCTTGTCTTGTTCCTGTTCTTAGAGGGAATTCTTCCAGTTTTTCTCCATTGAGAACAATGTTGGCTTTTGGTTTGTCATATATGGCTTTTATGATGTTGAGGTAATTTCCTTCTATGCCCATTTTCTGGAGAGCTTTTATCATAAATGGGTGTTGAACTTTGTCAAAAGCTTTTTCTGCATCTATTGAAATGATCATATGGTTTTTATCCTTCAATTTGTTGATATGATGTATCACGTTGATTGATTTGCGTATATTGAAGAATCCTTGCATCCCAGGGATAAACCCCACTTGATCGTGGTGTATGATTTTTTTAATGTGCTGTTGCAGTCTGTTAGCTAGTATTTTGTTGAGGATTTTTGCATCTATATTCATCAGTGATATTGGTCTGTAGTTTTCTTTTTTTGTGACATCTTTGCCTGGTTTTGGTATCAGGGTGATGGTAGCCTCATAGAATGAGTTTGGGAGTGCTCCGCCTTCTGCAATATTTTGGAAGAGTTTGAGAAGGATAGGTGTTAACTCTTCTCGAAATGTTTGATAGAATTCGCCTGTGAATCCATCTGGTCCTGGGCTTTTGTGTGTTGGGAGATTTTTAATCACTGCCTCAATTTCTGTACTTGTGATTGGTCTGTTCATGGTTTCTATTTCTTCCTGGTTCAGTCTTGGAAGATTGTATTTTTCTAAGAATGTATCCATTTCTTCCAGGTTATCCAATTGATTGGCATATAGTTGCTTGTAGTAGTCTCTCATGATGTTTTGTATTTCTGAGGTGTCCGTTGTGACTTCTCCTTTTTCATTTCTAATTCTGTTGATTTGCATCTTCTCCCTTTTTTTCTTGATGAGTCTGGCTAATGGTTTATCAATTTTGTTAATCTTCTCAAAGAACCAGCTTTTAGTTTTATTTATTTTTCTTATGGTTTCTTTCCTTTCTTTCTCATTTATTTCTGCTCTGATCTTTACGATTTCTTTCCTTCTGCTCACTTTGGGGTTTCTTTGTTCTTCTTTCTCTAGTTGTTTGAGGTGTAAGGTTAGGTTGTTTATTCGATCATTTTCTTGTTTCTTAAGGTAGGACTGTATTGCTATAAACTTCCCTCTTAGAACTGCTTTTGCTGCGTCCCATAGGTTTTGGGTTGTTGTGTTTTCGTTGTCATTTGTTTCTAGATACTTTTTGATTTCCTCTTTGATTTCTTTAGTGATTCCTTGGTTGTTTAATAGTGAATTGTTTAGCCTCCATGTGTTTGTATTTTTTGCAGTTTTTTTCCTGTAATTGATATCTAGTCTCATGGCGTTGTGGTCTGAGAAGATGCTTGATATGATTTCAATTTTCTTGAATTTGCTGAGGTTTGATTTGTGACCCAAGATGTGATCTATCCTGGAAAATGTTCCGTGTGCACTTGAGAAGAAGGTGTATTCTGTCGTTTTTGGATGGAATGTCCTATAAATATCAAGTCGAGATGGTCTAATGTGTCATTTAAAGCTTGTGTGTCTTTATTTATTTTCTGTTTGGATGATCTGTCCATTGATGTAAGTGGGGTGTTCAAGTCTCCCACTATAATTGTGTTACTGTCGATGTCCCCTTTTATAGCTGTTAGCATTTGCCTTATGTATTGAGGTGCTCCTATATTGGGGGCATAGATATTTACCATTGTGATATGTTCTTCTTGGATGGATCCCTTGATCATTATGTAGTGTCCTTCCTTGTCTCTTTTAATAGTCTTTACTTTCAAGTCTAATTTGTCTGATATGAGTATTGCTCCTCCAGCTTTCTTTTGACTTCCATTTGCATGGAATCTCTTTTTCCATCCCTTCACTTTCAGTCTATATGTATCCCTTGGTCTGAAGTGGGTTTCTTGTAGGCAGCATATAGAAGGGTCTTGTTTTTGTATCCATTCAGCCAGTCTGTGTCTTTTGGTTGGAGCATTTAATCCATTTACATTTAAAGTGATTATTGACATGTGTGTTCCAGTTACCATTTTCTTAATTGTTTTGGGTTTGTATTTGTAGGTGTTTTCCTTTTCTTGTGTTTCCTACTTAGAGAAGTTCCTTTAGCACTTGTTGTAAGGCTGGTTTGGTGGTGCTGAATTCTCTTAACTTTTGCTTGTCTGGAAAGCTTTTGATTTCTCCCTCAAATCTGAATGAGATTCTTGCTGGGTAGAGTATTCTTGGCTGTAGGTTTCTCTCTTTCAGGACTTTCAGTATATCCTGCCATTCCCTTCTGGCCTGCAGCGTTTCTGTAGAAAGGTCAGCTGTTATCCTGATGGGTTTTCCCTTATATGTTGTTTGTTGCTTTTCTCTTGCTGCTTTTAATATTTTTTCTTTGTGTTTAATTGTCGTTAGTTTGATTAATATGTGTCTTGGTGTATTTCTCCTTGGGTTTATTCTGTATGGGACTCTCTGTGCTTCTTGGACTTGGTGAATTATTTCCTTTCCCATGTTGGGGAAGTTTTCCACTAGAACCTCTTCAAATATTTTCTCAGACCCTTTCTTGTTTTCTTCTTCTTCTGGGATGCCTATAATTCGAATGTTGGTATGTTTAAGGTTATCACTGAGGTCTCTGAGGCTGTCTTCTAGTCTTTTTATTTTTTTATCTTTTTCCTGCTCTGTGGCGTTTATTTCTCCCATTCTATCTTCCAACTCACTTATTCGTTCTTCTGCCTCAGTCATTCTGCTGGTTAGAGCATCTAGAGTATTTTTAATTTCAGTTATTTTGTTATCCATTGCTGTTTGTTTCTCTGAGTTCTTATGAACTGTTTCTTGTACTTTCTCTATTTTGTTATCGAGATTTTGTATCATTTTTACTATCATTACTCTAAATTCTTTTTCAGGCATTTTTCCTATTTCCTCCTCATTTATTTGGTGTTGTGGGTTTTTTTCCTGCTCCTTTGCCTGCATGGTGTTTCTTTGTTTCCTCATGGTTGTCCAAGCTTTTGGGGTTGCTTGTCCTGGTGATAGAGGTGTTTATAGAAGACTGTCCAAGCCTCAGACTAATGTCCAAGTATTGGATTAGATGAATATTCAGTGTTTTTCGTCATCGGCATGTACCAGGGATGCTGCCCTTGACAAGACATCCAACGGTGTCTCCATTCCTGGTTGGAGCCTGGAGGGACAGGTCGCACTTGCCTGGGAAGGTGTGGGCTCAGGTGCCACCGCGATCAGAACGACCGCTGCAGTCCAGGGCACTCCGACGCCGCTCGGCTGCCGCCCATCAGAGCATTTTACACCCGGCACCCCACACCCCACACACGCACAGACAGCACACCCCAGGCGCTCGGCAGCGGCTTTCCTCCCCCTCCCTCGCCCGGAGGAGGAAGTCCTGGTAAATCAAAACTGTGGAAGGGGAGGGCACCGAGGAGGAAGGGAGAGAGGTCCGAGTGGAAAGAGTCCCCCTCCAGCGGCTCACACGCCAGTGTTTGCTGTGTTTGGCAAACTCCCGGAGTCCACAACCCGGTCTGCTCCGAAGCGTGCCCGGGGAGGGGCCTATTGTAGCATTTTGACTGTAACTGATGTAAACTGAAAAAGATTGCTTTAAACGAATGTATCAAGGAGGACTGCAAATTTCAAGATTTCATTTTTCTTTCACAGAAAGGAAAAATGTACATAACCGTAGACTTTCTTTCTAGACATTACTGGATCCTTACCCTTTCAGCATCTTTTACCCCCAAGTCTCTCAAAACTGAGTAAACTACAGCCCTGCCCTTGAGCTTATAGACGTCTAAGAGAAATAAATCAATAGGTCAGTTAAAAAGATGATGGTGGCAGTGGTGGTGGTGGTGGCTGAGGAGGATGGGCCCTGCCCAGCTTTGGGTGGTCATCAAGGACAACTTCCTTGAGCAATAATACTAGGCTGAGACGGGGAGGTAAGTTGGCTGGGGAAAGGAACAGCCACAGAGAAGCCTACCTCTTCATATTCATTAGTTTGCCAGTGCCTTTGAAAATGCAGCATGCAGAACATTGCCTTTTTGTTCTGTATCCAAGCTATAGGATTGTTAAGCAAAAGAGCTAAATTCAGAGTTTGTGGAAATGACTAGAAATCTTCCTCTAGGTTTGTATTTTCCGAACCCAAGAACTCTGACCCTGACAGTGTTCTCATACCCTAGACTGAAAAATACTGAATGAAAAATCTAATACTCTTATGTTAGGTGATTACTTGGTGCCAGTATGACTTCAGACACAGAAGTAAACATGGGCACCAAAATCAATATGGCTTTACTTCGTTATAATGTGGTCCAGCATATACTCGTATACAAAATGAAATGGCTTTTAATAAGACATCTTTTTAGGTACCAGAATAGGTTTACTAAGAATTCACAAACCTTCAGTTAAGTTGTTCTAGAATTTTGTTGGTGATATTAAGTTTATAGACTTGCACTTTCTGATCTCCGCTTATTGGAAATTGATATAATAAATAAACTAGTAAAAATTCAATAAAAACAAAAATAGTGAGCACTGTTAGGTAGATGAGTAGTAAGACATAGTTCTGCCTTTATGAAATTCAGACTACTGTGTGATACATGGAAACAAGTGAAGGAACAGTTGTGGATGTGGTATTACAAAACTGTGAAAGCCTTGTAAATTCCCAACCTTTTAGAACTTCCTGTTCACCACAATTTCTCAAACATTAAGACTGAAATTCTGCAGTTGTAATCTTAAAAAAAATACAATGTGACAGCTAGAATTTTTAATTGTATCTTTCTAGGTTGGGAACTTCTTGGACACACTCTTGTATTTTTGGCACTTTACATGTAGTAGGCACCTTGTAAACCTCTTTTGATGGGGCTGGCTAGTCCTGAAAGAGTTACAGTGTTCTTTGTGTATCTTGGCAGACTCTTCCTCAAATGTGAAACTTCTGTTAAATTGTATCTATTATTAGGGTAAGACCAGTGCCCAATTCCTGATCTTGTTAGAAGAAATCTCTGTTCTTATCATATTTTCAACACCAGTTGCCAAATGAAGGGTGGCGTTCTGCAGGTGTAAATTTTTTTCTTCCAATCTTTATTTTTGTAGAACTTTAATTCTGTGATTAATCAATTATTTTATCCTTCATTATTTACTAAAAATTATAGAACATAATCTAGTTCTATATTTCAGATAGAAGACTTGTGTCCTACTAAAAACTGATTAAAATAGTAATGAAATATATTACTAGATCCTTTTAAGGGATATTTCATATTACCCATCATTTTATTTTTAATAAGAACTTATAATCATCGTAAACTATGTGATTAGTCTCTTTATTTTTTTCCCACATCAAGTGTAGAGTCTGTAGAACAGTGATTTTCATTCTGGATATTTTGAAACTGCCACTGCTTTGATTTATTTTTGATTAAAATATTTAACACATATTGAAATTTTAATTTGTATTACTGTAAAATCTGAGGTTTTCACGTTTACTTATTTTTAAAAATGCTCTATTCTGCTGTTTCCTCATTCTTGGAGTCTTTTTTTTTTCTTTTTTGGAGTTCTTATTTGTTTTATCTATGTAATTGTTACTTTTATAGAAGGTATAGGATTTGGAAACGTCTCCATTGTTTTTTCTAACACTATTCTTTTTGTAGTTTTCTTCCTATTTCTTTAAATGTCTTCCCTTTCACTTCCTTCTCTGCCAGCCGTTCTTTAAATGTTTGCTTTCCCCAGGATTCTCTCCCCAATTCCATCCTGTTTTTCTTTGACAAGCTTTGGTACTCAAACTAGTAGCTTTTGCTATCATTTATATGCTTTAGGTTCTTAAATTTATATTTCTAGCCTAGATCACTTGCCTACTACAGGATGTCCCACTTTCAGGTTTGTGACCTCAAATTTAACATGTGCAAAATAAAATTTATTCCCTCTTTGATACTCTCCTCCCACTCCCAAATTTATTTCTCTGTTCCTTTTTGGACACCACCATCCAACCATTTGTCCAAACTATCCTGTCTCTTTTGACTCCTCCCTCTTTTTACCTTCTAAGTTCAGTTGGTTTCCAAGTCTGCTTCCTACAAGTTTGTCTAGCCATTTCTTCTATTTTGCAGAGCTTTATGCTTGTTTGCAAATTAAAGCCACGCCCTTGTTCTTACCATGTGGCTTCCTCCACCTAGAATGATGATTCTCCCCTCTTTGCTGAATTCCTCCTTCTTCAAGACTTAGTTTAGTCATTCCTTCCTGCAGGAAGGTTAAGTTTGCACTACTGTTCTCCTATAGCCGTCTCTTCTGTCATAGCTGTTATCCCATAGGGTTATAATTCTCTTGATATGTGATTATCTTCTCCTTCAGACTACTAGCCACTGAAGGCCAGGGACTTCGGCCTGTATGTCTTCCCTGCATTTAGCCTAGTGCCTGGGGCGTAGCAAGTCTCATGAAAACCTTGCTAAAAGAATTAATGTGATTGTATATGTGTTTTTTCCAATCAGATACATTTCTGTTGATTTTAAGACTGTAGCAGTTGCACCCTTGTTCTCTTTTGAATTTGGAACCAGTTGAGAGAAATATAAATATCAGGCTGATACAAGTCAAAATATGAGCTTTATTACTAGTGAAGCTGGGTCAGAAAGTATGGCTTGACTTTTGTCTATCATCAGGCTTCCCACTTTCCATTCCAAATCTAGGCTTTCCAACCATGTGTCTAAGGAACATTCCAAGTTGGCAGAGGAAATGCATTTACCAGCCTTCTGCAAGGAGGACACTCTGAGTTAGACTTCTGGCTAACCTCATAGTGACCACGTAGAGACAGGCTTCCGGACCCAAATGTACGTATCACGTAGAGGCAGAAAGAGTGACTTGCAGAATGCACATTTGAAAGAGAAACCCTTTAGAGTTCACTTGTTCATCCGTTCATTCAGCAGATAGGTATTGCACTCTCCCTGTGTGCCGGACGTGGTGTGAGTGCCAAGGGCACATGTCCCGAGCTTGTGTTCTAAGGCTGGCTCAGTTCCTTTGTCCAGACTCACCAGTGACATAAGTCACTTTTCCTCCTTGTAACAGAAATTTTCTCTAGGAAAGGTAGGCCAGGAGAATAGAATAATTTTTCCAAACTGCATAGCTCATTCTTCAGCTGTTGCACATAAAGTAAATTCTAAGAACTGATAATTTTTAGGACACAGTGGCATGAAATACAGAGAAGCACACCAGAGCAGTCTTTTAGGAAAAGGGAAAAATTTCAAAGTTCTTGTCATATTTTAGAAAAAATGTGCAAAGTCTGACCATGATAATTTGTTTTCCTTTACTCCAGTACTTGACTTAGGATTTTCAAGGCCATTTCATACCTCACCCTGATTTATTTCCATTATGGGTCTGCCAAGTATTCATTTATAAAAGTTGCTTAGAAAATGTAGTCCACAAGGAGGTATGGTGGTAGCATTTCAAAGTAATGGGAAAGTTATAGAGATCTTAGCCACAAATATCAGTGCACTGTTGGCAGTGAAAGGTCTATCCAATCAGCATCTTCTGTGAAGTTGTTTCCAAATGCTCTAGCATTTATCATTTCGGTCACTCATTTTGTCTCATATATGGTGCTTTATATGATTCATTTATTGTAATGTATTAGATGAACTTAAGGTGCAGCCGGTATTATAAGTTTTTGTCCATTGCATAACTTAGGTAGTAAGCACAATGTCCCGAGTACCTAAAGTGCACGATAAGAAAAAAATCATATGCTTATTTCTTTAAATTATGTAAGGGGAGTGGTTCTTGAGAACTCGAATGATCGTAGTATGGAGTGGGGGTTATTTCTAGAAATAGGAATTCTGATTTCCCATCTCTAGAGACTGAGTCAGAAGGCCCAGAAGGCTGGGGCCAGGGAGTATTCAGTTAAAAACATATATTCTGGGACATTGTTTTTCAAATGGCTCGTAGAACCCTAAGGAAAGCACTGTACTATGGAAACATAGTCTGCTTAGGTAGGATTTCTTATGAGGTAACCTTTTATCATAAGGGAATAAACATATTCACATCGTAAAAGCAGACTTGTGAGTGTTGTTTTAGTTAGGGAAGTTGAGGATGTTATAATTGTTCTCTAGAGATAATGTTTAAGAGTATGGTAGAGAAATCAGCATAATTAGATATATATAATGCTATCTGGATACTGAGGGTAAATTCAGTTATTTGCCATTATGATTTTGTTTGCACCTGCCTTTTGTTTTTAGTAAAGGAATACTCATCTTGTTTTCTGTAGCATTGATTTCTTACAATTTTGTTATATTTTAGTGGTCTTCATGTTAGGAACCAGTTTTGTAAATTATTCACACATCCCATCACAGTTCCTAGCTTAGTACCTTGACTGTAGTAGGCATTTTATAAAACACTGATTACAGATATGCACGGAATTTACCAGTTAATACCAAAAAATCTACCAGTTAATAACAAAAAATTATTACATCATTTGATATATTAAGATTGTAGTTATTAAATGCCAGAAAAATTAAAGCCAAGTAAACTCTTATTATTTTTTTAAACAATGTTCTGTGTTTCTTTTTTTTCCTTACCTTCTTCTTTATCTTCCTTGGCTGGATTGTTGCCACTTTTCCTCATTTTGTTACTATAACTGAAAATTTGTCTACTTTGTTGGATGCCTTTAGACATGTCCCAGTGCTCAGTCTTAAGAGAATAAGGATAATCCTAGGTCCTAGGTTGCCTGTGACTGCCAAGATTTATATCATTGGTCCTGGCACAATTGTTAATAGCATCCTCAAGTCATTCTAGAGATGCTAAAATACTAAGCATACCTGGGCCTTCAAATCATCTGAATCAGTGATTTGCAAATGGAGTTCTTGCCTTTAGTTGTCCACAGAGGTCCTTCTGAGGACCTCTGCAAGCTTGTTTTTGTTGTGTTAATGTAGTGGCTCTTTCTGTATTTTGATTTCTAATGTGAGGATTCCTAGACCCTTAAGTTTTGTTGTCCTCTAGCACTAGTAGCATCTTTATTTTTATTGAGAATTTTTGTGTTTTTTTAGTGTGGAATTTAACTTATTTTAATCTTATTTTTGAACTATACAGTAGAAGGTTTTGGCTGTGTCAAGAAAATTTTGTCCTTTCAAAATGGATTCTAAATGGATGAGAGAGAATTCTTGGGCCTTTAGCTTATGTCTAGGCATTGATATAAGAAAAGCAATTTTCAAGAACACATAAAAAGCAATATTCCATGGTGTTCTGTGAACATTTGTTCATGTTGAGGGTTCTTTACAAGAAATTCTAACTGAAGGGAAAGTTGTAAGTTCAGTTTCTTTTGTTCTTTTTTATAGTAAAGGAAATTGTCACTAGTATTTAGATATGCATTGATCTCAGTTTTTGTTTGTGTTTGAAGAACACATTTTCTTCTTAAGATACTCCTGTACTTTTTGGCTAGCTTTGTCATATTACATATTTACCAAGATCTACTCTGAGAAGTGGAAAATAAGTTTTTGTAGAAAGCTGCAAAGATTGTTTTGTTGACATATACTACAGAGATGGAAACTGTCAGAGCCCTCAATTACTTTGCCAGTTGTTTCCCTAACTGGATATTAAATCTCCTTTTTAAGATTAGGATGTTTTTGGTCAGCTAGAGTTTTTGTTAGACTGTGTTTTAGATAGGACTCTTAAAACACATTAATGCTTTAGTCTTTTATCTTCTCAGGTACATTATAAATTCTATATAGTCTGATTTGCCTTACGCCTTTCTTCTATTTTCCTCTGTCTTAATCATGATCCTTAAATTTATCTTTGACCATTACATAATTCTCTCTTCCCCTGAAACATATTAATTGTGCAAAGTAATTATCAATATAATAGTACCATGATGTGGATTCAAGAGGAAAGCTGTTGCTTACATGCTTTTTTTTTTTTAAACAATTACACTTGGAGAAAATGTGATTCATTTTGTAATTCTTTTTTTTTTTTTCTTTTTTTAAATTTACTTTTGGCTGTGTCAGGTCTTAGTTGCAGCACATGGGATCTTTTGTTGCAGCACCCGGGCCCTTCATTGCAGCTCGCGGGCTTCTCTCTTTTTTTTTTAAAGCTCTTTATTGGAATATAATTGCTTTACACTGTTGTGCCAGTTTTTGAGGTACACCAAAGTAAATCAGCTGTATTTCTACATATATCCCCATATCCCCTCCAACCGCGACTCCCTCCCACCCTCCCTATCCTAGCCCTGTAAGTCGTCACCCATCATTGAATTTATTTCCCTATGTTATGCAGCAACTTCCCACTAGCTTTAAAACTTGGTAGTGTATATATGTCAATGCTACTCTCTCACTTTGTCCCAGCTTCGCCTTTGCCCCCACCCCCGCCCCGTGTCCTCAAGTCTGTTCTCTACATCCACATCTTTATTCTTGCCCTGTCACTGGGTTCATCAGTACCATTTTTTTAGATTCCATATGCATGAGTTAGCATACAGTATTTGTTTTTCTCTTTCTGGCTTACTTCCCTCTGTTTGACAGTCTCTAGGTCCATTGTAATTCTTAACATTACTACTGACATTATCATGGAGGACGTTTAGACAGTATTTTATCTATTAAGCAAAAAAGGCAACCACATGCTATTTCAGTTTTCAGTTCTGCCTTACCTAATTTCTTACCTCTGGAGATGGGGACATTGGAGTGCGGTGTACTCCCTTCAGGACCACGACTGAGCACATTTGAAGAAGGTCTGGGGCACGCAGCATCCGGTCATATGGTCTTAGAAGTAGGGATGAACCATACACTGTGTCCTAATGGTGGTGGGGACAGAGGTGTGAGTACTCTTCTTTCCTGGTTGCAGCTCTGGTTTCTGTGTCATCCAGTGAATCCTTTCTTATTTGATTTGCAAACTAAGCCAGCATCAGATGAAATGAATAGAGAATTGTATTTCTTTATTTTAATATTTGTGGTATTTTTTTTCTTCTATATGATGATTCCAGAAGGTTTTCAAATGCAATCTTGCAGGATTACATTTTCTGAAAGCCATGATTATTCTGTATTTTATTGCTCTTCTCCTTGGGTAACTCTGCTGAGTAATATTTATTTTTTTCAGTTAAGTATGATAGTATTCAGTAAAGTCTAGGTTGATATAAATCTATAAATTGACTGTTTGTAATTTAGACGTAGGTAATTTAGCATGATGCCTAGTATTTTTTTTCCTTTAAAATTGTGATAGTTGGGAAAAATGTGTTGAGTACAGACTGATCACTAGTTGACTCAGAAAAAAGCTTTTTTTTTTTCTACAGACAGTATCTCAGAGTAGTTTTGTAAAGTGTATAGAGTTTTGTACCTTACGCCTTTTGTAGAGGCAAGTATTGCAATGCAGTGGGAGGACCATCTTTTAAAAAAGAATTGGAGCTTTAATTCCCTTCAGTGCCTTTTTGTCCTTTTTTCCATGAAGGTTATGTGCCTGGGAATAAAGAACAAGTAGTGAAATTGAGAAGGAAAGGAGAGAAGGTGTAGAATTACCTGCAGAAAGAACCATGTAATAAAATACTCCTCTAATGGATTAGAATCCTTTTAAAAGGAACACTTTCCTGAAGATAAGACTATTTTGTTCCCGTTTTTCTTTGACCCCTATCTAATTAGTCACCAGATCCTTTTGGTGTTTCGTTTTTGCCGCCTCCTACGCCTTCCTTTCTAAGCTGTGGGTCATTAGAAAACACATTTGGGGTTTTCCATGCACCGTCCTCCATAGTGAAACTTACCCTGTTTCATCTGCCTCTGATTGTCCTCCACTTCTTCAGTGTATCCTTATAGTTCAGTCTACTTGTTCTTCAGGGGGAGCCCTCAGCTCAAATCCCAGGTCTTTCATAAAACCTCCTTTCACTTGAGCTGGGAGTGCTTTCTCTCCTCTCAACTTCTGTGGCCCTATGGCCATGTGGTCTGTTTGACATTAGATATCCCTTGTCCTCCAGTGTTGTCCAAATCTTGTTTTAAATTTCAATTTTTAAACCTTTGTTTTTTCAAGTAGATAGTTCCCTTTTTGATCCTCTGTAGTTCTTAATGCAGTGCCTTGTATACATGTTGAAGTGCAGGAATAACACCTGTATTGCAGGCTTTATATAGAGTGTATACATGTGTGAATGGTATATGTAAATTTATATATTAAGCGTTTGGTACTTGGGAGGGATACGTGTATGTGGGACTGTAATATTACTAAATCTTTTAATTGTATGAAGTAAATGTCTTGTTCTGACACTAACTGAATGAATAACTTGACTTTTAATTTTAACGTTGAAGAGAATATATGTGATACCCTTTTAAAGGGCTTTGGATACCACAGAGCTAGAGGTCTTGAAGTAATGAATTTTTAAAATCTTCTAATAGAAAAACATGCTGTCTGTTTTCACCTTGATTACTGATAGCTTCTGCTAGGCCTAAAAATAAATTGTTTATTATAAAAAACATGAATTGTTTGATTCATTTGACACTGTCAGCTATTCGTTGGAGAAATTATATTGTTCTGGAATTTATTTAGTATTTCGTGGTGGACAGTATACTTTATCATTTTGATTTTTATAGCAAATATCAGATATTAAATTTGTTTTGTTTATCAGTGAACTTTGGGTCCACATTCATTTAATGAATGTCTGCTATATTCCAGACATGCACAACAATGAACAAAATATCTGAGCTTTATGTTGGAATGACCCATTCTGGTGGGAAAGACAGACGTGTATATAAATAAGTACAATAATTTGTTATAGGTGCAATGATAGAAATATCAGTAATCATAGCCATTCCCATTTAAAAGTATGACATTTAGTAAGCCCTAAACATGCCAGCGAGTTTCCAATGCATTACATGTAAGTGTTAACCAAGATAATCTAATTGCTTTGTAGAAGGTCTAGATACTAGTATTTTCTCCTTTAACAGATCATGATACAAACCTAATTCGAAGTCATACAGTTGTTTCCCATCATAAAATCTAAGCGTTCTTCAACTTCAGTAACAGTGATAGTAACTTAGAGGATAGCTTTATCTCAAGTACCCAGTGCCATGATGGTGTTTAATAATAGACACTAATAGTTTAATTATAAATAATTTAATAATGGAGATTTTAATATTTCCAGTTAGATTTAAACTATCATTGGTAATATAGTTAGATGAAAGATTAAGTAGCTTATTTTAAAAAGGGGTCTTAATTAATTATCCAAACCCCCAAACTTACAAAGCTGCATAGGAAAGCGAATGTCATCACAAACTAGAAGTACTCACTGGTGGGCCAACCACTTAGAATATTGGCCCCATTAAGCAGAATTCTCCCAGCATCTCTGTGTGCCCATGCACCTGATCCATGCTTCTGTCAGCTCAGCTGTGAGGTTTTCTGTACAGCTACTCAGGTCCTTTTGTGGATGCCTGTTGGGTCAGGATGGGTTGGAAATTATTTCTAACACCTCACCATCAAAGAAGGAGGATGCTAGAAGTCGATACATCTCACTCCTGCCTGAGGTGAGGGCCAGGAGACACTGGTGAATCCACATGATGTCTTGAGTGTCTTTAAAGAAGAAATGGTTAATTTAGGAGTATGCAAAATTTACAAAAGAACCCAACATACGTATATATATAATGTTTCTTAAGTGGCTTCTACGTTCCAGGCAAATTTTGTATTAATCTCTAACCCTGAGAGATTGGTAGAAGAATTCCTGTTTCCTGACTGAGGCTCAGAGAGATTATTGAACGGATTGCCCCATGAACCTGTCTGCACACCACTATAATATGCAGCTTGGCACTTCTTTTTGGTCATAATTTTTCTTTTCAGCTATGCCCCAGTTCCATTTTCTCATAGTTCAGTTACCCACTTGAGACTTCCTGTTTTTCCTCCTGCTATATCTTACGTAGGGTTCTGAATTCCATATGCTACAGGAGGAGAATAGTGGATTACCTTCTCCTTTGTGTGTTAGAATTAAATTTAAAGGAAGAATTAATGTTGCTTAGACCTGCCAGTTGCTTGAGGCTTTCTGTGATATGCTTAGCTCCTTTTTCCTTTGGAAAAGAGAAAGTTGGAAAGAGGTCAAAAAGTGAGGAGTTTGTTGGAAGGGATCAGAAGTTAGGATGAGGAGGAATTAAAGGAACACTAAAAAATATATATAAAATAGGTTTATTTTCATATTCAAACTGTATGAAAATCTATTTTTAGAAAACTTTACTAAATATGATACTATAATAGTATCTTGTTTAAGCTGTTTGGCCTTGTCAGCAGAATTTGATATGGGTATTATCAGGTTCTTGATAGCTATATATTTGATGTCAACACATTAGATAAGTTACAGTATGTTAGTACCCTCTGCTAATTAATTGCAAGTAAAGTAAACTAGGCACTTCCTGCACAGTAAGTAAAAGGATCCAAGAGCAGGAAGATCAACTAGAAAATCGTCTCTTACAACATGAAGGACTATGTTCAGGTGCCTGCAGTGGAACTCGAAAAGCCTTATGAATTGACTTCAACAAGGGAGTCACCCACATTTCTGTGCCTGAGTAGGTCCAGTGATTTTATTTTACTTGTTCTTGTGATGTTTATAAGTACAGTATTCTCTATTTAAAATACCAGTAGAGTTATTTCTTTTGTGATTACTGTTACCACTCACTTTCACCTTATATTACCTTCAATCTGTTATCATTTTATAGAAACCTGCGTAAATTGTGAAGCCTTTAAACCTAGTTTCATCTATCTTCTCTGTAGTTGGTAAGTTTTCACTTGTAGTAAGTGGTCAAGAAGTTTTGTTTTGTTTCATTTTGAACCTTCTGGAGAAAGTCACTGTGCCTGTTTATTTCCCTCCTTGGCGGTGCATGCCTCATCTGTTAGCCAGACTCATTCCTGTTAGTCATGTTCATTGGTCATGGTTTGTGGAGAGCTAAAGTGTTTAAAATAATTTAGAAATTGTCTGGTACTTGAATTTAGAGTGGCAGTTACCCTTTAAAGTCATCAGATCTGGTTGGAATTTCAGCTCCTCTCCTTACGAGCTGTATGATATGGGACAAATGGGCCTCTCTTAGCCTGTTTCCTCCCTTATCAAACAAAGCTGATAATAGCCACCGCAGAGAGTTGCTGTAGGAGTAAATGAATAATGCTGTAAAGTATGTAGTGTAGTGCTGCACACATCATGTTCAGAAACTAGCAGTTGCCTCCACTGGTTCTGATCTCGTTATTATTGAAAGCTTGTCATGGACCACATATAAAATTTGTTGGATTTTTAGACGATTGATTTGCACAAAGGTTTTCACGTTGTCGGGAACACTATCTCAAGGGCCCTCAAGCGCCTCTGCGTACCCCGACGGTAGTACTTACCTTACAGCATTACTAACAATAACTGCCGTTGTATGGAAAGCTTACTACATATTACAACCTTAATAAGAACTTTACATATGTTTTTATTTCATTTTTCCCAATTAATATGAAGAAGGCATTATTACACCCATTTACCTGATAAGGAAACATGGGAAAAATAAGAGAAAGTAACGTGCAGCGAGAGACCTTGGGGTCGGCACAGATCGGTCTGACCCCAGAGCCCAGCCCTTCCACCCCGTGCTGCCCCATCGGGCATTCTGTCTCTTTGCTCCTCTGTTCCCCGTAGATCTATGCTTTCTGAAAGTGGGAGGTGGATGTTATGTGTGTTCCACGTCCCCATGGTTTTGGAAGCCTCTTTAAACTAAAAGCGGTGTTCAGAAAGTGTCAGTGTAAGGGAGACTTAATACCTTATTAAGAATTCTTTCTTACCTATTGAAAGTTACATAATTTACCATTCTGACAGGAAACTTGAAGCTTTGGAACGTGTTTTTTGGTTCCACTGCCAGTCTATCTGCCACAAAAGCAATCTGAATGTACTATATTTGGCCTTGCATTAGTGTTAGCAAAGTATTCATCCTAATCTTCGTATCAGGTTATAAGCTTCTTTCATCATTGCAATACCCAGCTCAGTGCCCTGTATAAATTAACCGCTTGATACATATTTGATTTTAATTCATTTCAGTATGTTAATATTCATCTGAAGTATTTTTATATTAGGTATAGTTGACACAGAATTATGTCTTTTGCTTACTTAGCTTTTATCCTTGTTATTCTTTCTAATAATCAGGCCTGTGTTTTGCTTTTGGACTTTAAAAGGAGTTGAGATATTTTGGTGTTAGTCTGAAAAAGGTCCTCTAATGGACTTTTTGGAGTTTTTTTCTTTTAATAAAGCAGAAAACATCCTGAACAATGGATAACATTTTATATTATCAGCATATAGTGCCTAAGTATATACTACTGAGTTATTCACTGTTTTTTTATAACAGTTTATAAACTCCTCAGGGGCAGGGATCTTGTCTCTTATACTTTCTTAAATCTGTGGCATCTAGCATGGTGTTAGGGACATAGTAGGTGCAGATGAAATATTTGAATGCTGATTGATTTGACCACTAATGTCTATGGGTTTGTGGAAAGAGCATGAGGTTTCAGAGTTAGACATTGGGTTCTCATCCAGCCATCGCTGTTGAGTAAGTTACGTGGTCAGTTCTACTACAGTTTCCACTCTTGTAAATGATAATAATACCTCATAAATTTGCTGGAAGTATTGAATAATGTATGCACACTGCTTTATGATCACAGAAGATGCTGTACGTGTCTTAATTTCATCTTGTTTTTATCAATATAATGGCTCCATTCTACTGCACATCTAGACTCAGTCATATATTTTGGGCTTTTGGGCACTCAGCATGGCATATGACTGCATGCATGACTCATGTATACTTCATGAGCAAAGTGAGATCTGGAGAAGTTGTCACTTGAATAATGTTGCTTGATAAGATGGTAGAAGTCTGCTGAGGTCTGAGTTCTCTTAACTTATAGCTTAAGTATTCTCTCATACCATATTTTGGTTTCTAAATACATACAAATGCACACTTACACGCAGACACACATACCCCAGTTCCATAAATCATGGGAATTATTTTATAATAGCTCAAGACCAACATTCCTATTAAGTTATTGATTCATAGGACAAGAAAACAGATTCCCTCCTACTTATATAGTTCCTTCCAGCTAGCTGATGTGCCTTACCCAAGGTTTTGTAGCCACTTAAGTGAAAGCATTGGAAAGAATGCAGCCCTTCTAATCCAAATCCATGACTCCTTCCAAGATGCCAGCAACTGAGCAGCCTTTGAGCATTTTTTGAAATTCCTGGACTTTCCCTTGAGGTTGATTCTCCCTCTATTGCGGTTCTTTATATGATGCCTCATGTAGATACAAGTATTAGCTGTTTTCACCAGCTACACTAGGAACGAACTGCCATTTTAAGACCGTCGTGGCTGGAGCTGAGTGGATTGGGCCAGGCAGGAAAAGTGGGGGTGGGGGAAGGTAGGAGTAGGGGATACAGAGAGTAGCAGGAGAGGAGATCAGAAAGGAGGTAACGTGGGGTACCAATTATGTATATGCTTTATAGGATGAATTTGGTAGGTGTTACATGTGTGTGCATGCATGCATGTACACACACACATGCCCCAAAACAGTTTGGTTTGGAACTTTGGAATAATTCAGTGGAATGTTCATTTTGACCTGGTGTCTTTGGGGAAGGGAGGAGAAATTTAACTTTTTCATTTCTTAATTAATAATTGAATTCACATGCCTTTTTCTGTTTTTGGCTGTTTGAACTTTTCCCTTTTATTTTAAATAACCCGTAAATATTCAGAAACTTGAATTTCTAGGTCAGTTTATAGTATGATTAATCTGTGTACCTTGTGATTTTATTCTTTTTTGAACAGGTGTGTGTTGCTGCTGTTCTGCTTTGCGTCCTCGCTACAAACGCCTGGTGGACAACATATTCCCTGAAGATCCAAAAGTAATTTGATCTACATCTACTGATCCTTCTCTTTGCTGACCCATCCTTCCCCCCTGCTGACCTCCCTAAAGGTTTCCCTAATTTCATTTCTCTACTTTTACTCCCAAATCTCATCTTGTACACTACTATTTTTATACTTCTCTCTTTTTTTAACCTTTAAATGATCCATGCTTGGTTGTCTGATTTTTGAGATTTTTTCCTTGGATTAGGCATAAATTTGAAATGATGGACAGATGATGTTCTTTAGTCTGTGTGGTTCCTAAATTTAAGTAATACTTATCAGAAATTTATGAACTAGTGTCAGATTATTTGTATGAAATGCCAAGAACACAACTGTGAATACAGACATGGTCTTTGCTCTCACCAGGCTCATAGACAAGTAAATTGGCAATTACAGTGTTGTGTGAAAGAATGCTGTGATAGAGAAATAAAGTACAGGGTACTGCTGGAGTAGGTGGGGATGATATCTGATTTGGGCTGGGGAGAAGAAAGGCCTGATAGAAATGAAATCTAGGCTGAGATCCAAAGAATAAATAGGGTTGACCACACAGTTTTCAAAAGAGAATTGAGAAGTAAAGGCAGAGTTTGTTCTCTTTTTACTTAAGTGCTTTTTAATTTTTTATTGAAGTTTATTGTTACTTTATTGTAGAAGATTACGGGTTTCAAAGCAACTGTGTTTGATTGATTTTTTCTGACACTGTCTTAAATTTTCTAAAACTTCTTTAGTCTAGTGTTAAATGGATAGGAACAAAAAAAATGTCACATGGGTTTGAGTTCCAGAAGTTGCTTTATTTTAAAATGTAGCCAACTGTAGAAACCTTCTGGTTATCTTAACGTTAATTTATGAGGTACACCTCATTTTTAATCAAATCTGATTGAAAAGTTTAGCTATTTAGAGGAGGCCAGCCAATTAAATATATTGGCTGCCAGATATCCTGGGTAATTTATGGCATATAAATAACTCTAAGATACAGTACATGCCTTTAAGAAGCTTTCCATCCATTTGACTGATATAAAGCAAAAGCATACTAAATATTAAATCACCATGCATAAATCAGTAAGTAAAATGTTAAATAAAACAGGTGATAAAGTTTCTGCCTTTAAATCAGGGAGGTATCACTGTGGGTTGGGAATCTCTGTGAAGCATTCTCAGAATAAATGTGATTTGCTGAGCTTTGAAGGATGTACACCATCTGGAGAAGCAGAGATTAGTCTCTTTGTTGCTGGCAGGAGAAGAGGCATGGTGAAGTAACAGGTACATTTGCCATCAGGAGCCTTCAAGTGAAGGTGCCTGTAGCCTAACTGCAGTGTAATGGGTGATAATTGTGCACAGTTCCTGATCGGAAGTTTCAGGAGTATCGTTTAATAGACTGGATATTCAAATCATTTCCTTAGGAATCTGGAACGTATGATTACTGAAGATAAGGTGGAGGGCAGATTATGGAGGAATGTGAATGACAGACAAGGCATCTACTTTATCCACTTTAACTTGTAGGCAGTGAGGGAGCTTTGAACGCTTTTGATCATGGGAGTGATGGCAGGTAAACTAGAGAATGGTTACAGAAAGAATCTTTATTTTTGCCAAGTATTTAGATAACATTTACTTAAATAGCAATCCGTAAATTAAGATTTAAGAAAAAGAAAAGATTTACATGAACCTTGCATACATATGGCAACCATGAACCCAGTTGACTACATTTCTTATTTTTTTATTAAACAAAGAAAAAAATCTTGTGGTATATCCAAAATGTGTCCAACAGTAAGTGTCAAGGGTGCAGAGGTCTGCACGTCATAGTCCCTGCCTTCAAAGAGTGCTCTAGTGAGGGGAGCAAATAACCAAACCTTTTCTTATAATTAAAGTTGTTCTGTTCCCTGCATACTGCATGCAGCTAATTGAACTTTTTTCCTGTAAAGGGAGGTGTTAGAGTAACTCATTGCTTGTGAAGGTATATTTAAATGCTTTTCCTAAATGGGGCATTTCTTTAACTTTTTGAAAAGTTACCACATATCTGCACATCCACAGTGGTGATGAGCACTGAAGAGGCTGTACCCAGGAAGGTGCAGCATAAGTATGGATTAATTACCAATCCAAAAAGGGGAGATGTGAAGCAAGCAACAGTTACAAAGAAAAAATAAGCATGAAAATACAGATATAAATATAACCTATTTCACTTGTTCTTTTTATTTTTAGGATGGCCTTGTTAAAGCTGATATGGAGAAGTTGACGTTTTATGCTGTATCTGCTCCAGAGAAACTGGATCGAATTGGTTCTTACCTGGCAGAAAGGTTGAGCAGGGATGTTGTCAGGCATCGTTCTGGGTAAGGAAACGAATTGCTGCTAATATAGTATCGATGGAAAATTCTTCCTAGGCTAAATCATCCTATAAATTATTTTGCCAACAAGTCAGGCAAAGGTAATATATGGAGAATGAAACATTGTATTATCATATAAGGAAATGTGTAATACCAAATAGATGCTGTAGCTTTTGTTACTTTCCTACTGGTCAGGTTTAAGAGTAAACTCATGTTAGTTAACAGAGTTGTTTAAGCATCCGTTAAATTTTAAGCCTTCCCTAATGGAAATACTAGAAATTGATTCCCTTAGTCTGTCAGTGCAGTACTGTAATTTAAAAATCAGTCTCAAAATTGAAAACAATCAGAAATTCTGTTACTGAACTGATTTTTAACACAGCTCCAGTTTTACCTATCAGGGGAACAATAAAAGAGAGCTATGTGAGACTTAGATGTTAAGGTTCAGAATATGTAAGCATGCTGATTTGAACTGTGCTAGCTATACATCCACCTATAAATAAAGGTCTACCATCTTCATCCATTTTCTGCTTGAGCAGTAGTGATTTTGCAGTTTGGTTTGTAAATACTTTGCCATAGTGGCATTTTATGATCCTAGTTTCTTAGAGTATTCCGCTCTCCAAGTGACATACTGGCTTTCTCTACTTCCACATTGTTACCATTTAGAGCATTTGATACAGATATGAGTGTTGATACAAATAGTTTTTATAGTTGATTGTTCAAGCAAAGTTATCTAAAGTCTGAATTTTAATTTTTAGTACAAGCTTAAAAATCTGATGAATAAGGTAAAATTTATGATATCTTTCCTTATAATATTGCTGATACTATTTATATACTCACATTTACAAATGCAAATAGATTGTGTTAGAACTTTAGGCACATTGCTTAGAATAACTATTTTGGATCAGATGCAAAGAAATGTGGTTAAAGTCTGGAAAATTGTGTTTACAAACAGAAATTCACGTGAAGGTAATGTTAAAGAAGCTCTGGAAGAGTTTTTGGTGAGAAGGAGAAAATGGAATAGTACTTCCACACGTGGATTATTTTATAGTCTCAAGACCATTCGTGTTGTGTGAAGATTGGGATCTCAGAAGCTACTAAATTTGCCTTTCTGTGTTCTGTACATTTAAATAAACTTATTTTAATTATTCCTATGGAAGCACTTAGGAGAATTAAGAGAGCTAGAGATGCTTTGACATTATTTGTCCCTTATATTTAGGTATGTTTTAATTGCTATGGAGGCATTGGACCAACTTCTTATGGCCTGTCATTCTCAGAGCATCAAGCCATTTGTAGAAAGCTTTCTTCATATGGTAGCAAAGCTGCTGGAATCAGGGGAACCAAAACTTCAAGTTCTTGGAACAAATTCTGTGAGTAAAACTGTTCTGTAACTCATTTTAAGTTTAATTAGCATATCTTGGATTAACTCTTCTTAGAGGGTCTCTATCTGGTAAAGGCAGATGCTCTGGTCAGGGCATTTGGAGAACCAGTGCAGTTGTAGATGCTGAGAGTGTTTCATCTCTAGCTTTTATTGTTGCTCCTTGTGGAATCTGGGATGCCAGCCAATCATAAGGAGCAACAGAAACTCAGTTGGCTATGAAAAGGTTTTTCTTTTCCCCCCAGGCCTTGTTATACTACTTCTGAACTATTACTAACAACGTTCATTTTCTTTTATCTGGAACCATAGTTTGTAAACATGGGGTTGGGGAGGGCATATCATTGTATAACCTTCAGTCTTTCAGTTTTAGCTTCATCTTTGAGGAAGCTTTCAGGCATTCAGCCCGTCTGTATGTTCCCATCTGAATTATTATCAACAAATAACAGAGTCATATATTACCTGCTATTGTTTATAGCTAACTGTTTCATGGTTAGGAAGTGTGGTTGGTGACTGATGACATGGAATCCAGGGTTCAACTGCCTTACTTTGAATTATGAATTATGTCTATGCCACTTTCTAGCTGTATATCTCTGGCAAGTTATTTAACCTCTCCTTGCCTTAGTCTTTCACCTGTGAAATAAGGATAATAATAGTACCAACTTCGCAGGATTGTTGTGTGATATGAGTTAATATACATAAAGTTCTTAGAACTGTGTATGGCACTGTTAGTTATTGTTGGTAGTAATATAATGTTTTTCTATTTTTTAAGCAAGAGTGTGTAAATAAAATCCTCATTAAAAAGCCCTTAATATGATTTTGTCCATTTGTTTCAGAGGGAAAACATTGGATATTTCCAAATGCAATTAGGTAGTATGACAGGCTCCATTTCAGGCAATGTAGCTATTTATGCTTCTCCTATTTCCTTTACAATTGTGTGAGGAAAGTTTTGGGGAATTTTTTTTTAAATTTTATTGAAGTATAGTTGATTTACAATGTTGTGTTAATTTCTGCTATACAGCAAAGTGACTCAGTTATAGATATATATATGCTTTTTCATACTCTTTTCTATTATGGTTTATCACAGGATATTGAATCTAGTTCCCTGTGCTGTACAGTAGGACCTTGTTGTTTATCCATCCTATATATTTAGAGATTATATTTTAATGACTGTGGGGGGAAGGAGTTTTAATGTATATCTCCAGAAGTTTCTTTACGTGAAGCCAGCAATTCCATTAGAATTCTTTTAATGATTCATTTGGGAAAAAGACAAAAATTCTGCAATTACCTACTTGTGATTTCAGTGAATTGTATTAAATGAAATGCTGTATTATCTTGACCAACATTTTTCATATAGTATTCCCTGAAAGTCTGAGTTTAATTTCTTAGTGGTACTAAGTTGTCAGACATTGAAGATCGATACATTGGATATTAAAAAATGTTGTCAAATATGGACTGGTTCCGATTTAGTACCTTTGTACTTATTACTGGTCTTTGTGCGTTTCATTTTAATTTGTTGACATTTGCCACTTTGTGCTGATGCTGGCTCAGTAAAGCAGTACATGATTTATTCAGGTTCTCCTTTGTTTTAAAAATTGTGCTAGGTACTTTTTATTTTTACCCTTTTTTAAAGTTGTGAACTATTTCAAATATAGAAAAGTATAGAGAATAATATAGTATACCTGCATATACACAGATTCAGAAAAGAAAAATGTTAAGTAGTTAATATATCAATAAATGATAATATATAATAGCTATAAATACTAATACATAATAGTAATAAATGTTAACACTATACAACATTGGTTCAGGTTTTTTATTTTTATTTTATTATAAATTTATTTATTTATTTATTTTATTGGCTGTGTTGGGTCTTTTTTGCTGTGCGCAGGCTTTCTTTTTAGTTGCGGTGAGTGGGGGCTAGTCTTCATTGTGGTGCACGGGCTTCTCATTGCCGTGGCTTCTCTTGTCGCAGAGCACGGGCTCTAGGCGCTTGAGCTTTAGTAGTTGCAGCACATGGGCTCAATAGTTGTGGCTCACGGGCTCTAAAGCGCAGGCTCAATGGTTGTGGCGCACGGGCTTAGTCACTCCGCGGCATGTGGGATCTTCCTGGAGCAGGGCTCGAACCCGTGTCTCCTGCATTGGCAGGTGGATTCTCAACCACTGCGCCACCTAGGAAGCCCAGGTTCAGGTTTTTTAAAAGAAATAATACAGCATGTGCTAGTACTTCTTATACATTATGTCATTTAGTTCTCACAAAAACTCTTCAAGGTCAGAAATATTACTCCCATTTTACAGATGAGGAGTTGAAGCTAAATAACATGTCCAAAGACCTAGTGAAATAATACTGTTATATAACAGGGATTCAGTGCTAGGTCTTTCCTACTCCAAAGCTTGTGTTATGTAAATACATGGTCATTTTTGTGGATTAAAATCTAGGGAAAGCAGAGGTTACTTTCCTTTTTTTCTTCCTCTTGTATTCAGTTGAGCCATCTCACTTTTCTTAAGCCTATTGCTAATGTTAACCTTTTCTTTAAATATTGTTGACAGTTGTCTGTAGGGCCCAGTCATTTAAACTGGTCTATAGGTTTAGAATTTGTTCATATGCTAAAGCAGTGATTCTCAGCCAGGGACAGTTCTCCCATCACTAACCCTCACTGGCCATTTGACAGTGTCTGGAGACAGTTTTGATTTCCACACCTGGGGTGGGGGAGTGCTAGTGCTATCTGGGATGCTGGGGATGCTGCTAAACATTGTGTGCACCCTGCGCAGGTCAGTCCCCACAGCAAAGAGTGCGTTGGGTCTAAAATTTTAATAGTGCTTACTGTGAGAAACTACATCTAAGCTTACATTGCTGCTGCCTTTTGTTGTACCTTTTAAAACTTATCTAGTTCTTCACTTAAATTTTTAAGAAGGGGAAAAATAGGATTTATGTGCAAGGCATTGTGGTAACTTTTGTTTGGTTCTCATTTGAACTTCTCAACAACCCTATAAATTAAGTATTCCGTTTCACAGGTCACATATTTTGTTGGTAATCCAGGATCCAAATGCAGATCCAACTAACAGAGTCCATTCATAATCTTGGCACTGTACTCTGTCTCATTTTCTCTACTGCTACACATGATGTCTGTAATGATAATACCTTTCTTTTTACTGACTTATTTTAGCACAGGGTCTGTAGGTTTAGAATTTGTTAGAGAGCTCCCAGAGTTATAGGAATTAGAAGAGCTTTTCCGTAAAGTTGGGAAGGAAGATAATACTTTATGCATTTTTCTGGAACATAGCCGCACGTGTTTTCTCCTTTATGCCCAAGGGCAATAGAAGAGGCTTCTGTAAATAATCACTCAGATTGTACTCGAGTATTTGTGACTTTCAATAAATGAAAAGAGAATAAAGTTTCTCCTAAAAATTTTCTAGAACATTTAACATTTTAATGGCAAAATTTTAAAATTTCTGATTAATCGTTTTCCAATTTAATAAGTAATGTGATTTTTGGTAGCATATTTGTAAAATGCAAAAAAATATGAAAGAGTAAACAAGTTAGATACCTGTGATTTCAATATCCAGAAGTAATCCTTTAATATTTTAATTTCTTTTTAAAATATATATTAGAAAATGGGGAACATACTGTATATACACTTTTGTGTGTTTTCTTATTTATATTTTTTAGCATTTCCTGATGTCATTCAACATTTATTTTTATGAAAAATATAAATATTTGGTTTAATATTTTCTGAAACTCTTCATATGGTCACTGTGTAGTATGGGAATCTTGAAAATTGGAATCAAACCCCTGGACTGTAATACCAGTTTCACAATTTACTCAGTGTCATTTTGGGCAAATGATTTAGCCTCTGAACTTCAGTGTTCCTGTCTGTAAAATAGGAATAATGACACATTCTTTACAGGATAGTAGGGATGATTAAATGAGAACTCCTGTGGAAACAGCACAGAATGTGGCACAGAATAGGTAATGAAAGTCAGTTTCATCTCAACCAGGTGTAGTATTTGTGGCCTTTTTCTAGATTATATGAATCATAGGAAATTATAATTTAAAACATGCCTTGGCTATAGCTGAATTAATTTAAAATACTTTTAGTATCATAATTTTATTTTTTCAGATTTATTCTATGCTTATTTTAGTTTTGTTTCCAGGATAGCATTAGGCTATTTTAGAAGTAATAAATCACCCAATAAATGAGAAAGCAAATTAAAAAAAAAGTGCATATTCAGGAATCATATGGCTGGGTCTGTGACTCATGTAGGATATTTAAAATTTCCTAAACATGTGGATACTTCTTTTTTTTTTTTAAATCTTTAGAAAAAGGTAGAATAAATTTTACTATCTCAGTATTTTTCTTCTCTACCGAGTTAGTTTTCTTCAGTTTAGGGCCCTTTTTCTTGTCCCATCTTATTTGTATAAATATTATTCACTCATGTGTTATGTAACAACTGTCAAGATTTCCTACCCATGATTTAAGAAATAAAATTCCCTGAAGGTTTGGGCCTGCTTGAGGTTATCACGGCGACATTGTCAGCATCCAGGAAATGCACAAGAGCTTTAGAGTAAGAGCTCTTGAGAGAGTGGACTCATTCAAAAGAAACTGCATCAAAAAGCTATGTTTAACATTTATAATGCTTCATTCTTGATTTTGTAAAAGTTCGTAATTAAAAATTTATTTTGTATATATGTGGCATTTATGATATTTCATTTGCTTTTTAGTTGGACATCTCTTGTGGATGTAACAAATAATGAATGAAAGTAAGTGTGTTTGTTCCACGCTTTCAAAAAGGTGATAATACGTTTTGTTATTTTTTTAGTTTGTCAAATTTGCAAATATTGAAGAAGACACACCGTCCTATCATAGACGTTATGATTTTTTTGTCTCTCGCTTCAGTGCCATGTGTCATTCCTGTGATAGTGATCCGGAGACACGAACAGAGTATGTATTGTTTTATGATTTATAGTCTCAGAGTAATTAATTGATGAATATTATGTATATATTATATAATGACCACCAAAGGAGTTGGGGAAATATATGCTTTATTCCTGAAGTACAACTCTTCATTGCTGTTAGAAGAACTGACTAAAGCAGCAAAATTGAGAGTAGTTTCCTAACTCAGTCAGAATAAAATGTAAAGTCTGTAACCCAGAATGCCCCTTTAATGTTCACCTTACCCCAGTGTTAGATCCTGTCATCCTCTCATTTCTTCCTCCTTCCACTCTGATCCAGCACGTGGGCTCCTTGCTTGCTTGAACACATTAGGCACACTTTTCCCCACAGCTTTAGGACCGAAGTGGTCTCTCGGCCTAGAAAAATCCCCCAGATACTCATGTGACCCCTTACCTCACTTTGTTCAGATTGCTGCTCAAATGTCACCTTATCATGACAAGCCTCCCTTGGCCACCTTTTATTAATTAAATAACAACCCTCCCATCCCACCCCGAGTTAAGCTTTATCTTCCTCTCATATCTTGCTGTTTTCTGTCCTCTGTGGAATATGAACTGCAGGAGGGCAAGGGCTTTGTTTTGATGACTGCTGTATCACTAGTACTTTGAATAGTGCTGAGCATATTGCTGGCTCTCAGTAACCACTTTTTGAATGAATATATACATAAACTGAATGAATGAATGAATGAATGATGACTGTATATTATGGGATCATTGTCTATCTGAGGTTGTCATGACAACTGATTTGGGCATTTTTAAACATTTCTTCTAGATACATCCTAGTAATAATTTGGAATCAAATACTTATCTGCAAACACAATCAGTAGATTGACATGTGTATGAAAGTTAAAAATTAAACTCAGAATGACCCTGGTAAATGTAGAAAGTAGTTTGAGCTTTACCATAATATACGTAAAAAAGAAAGAAACTAACCTGAATTCAAAGTGTTGTCATGAGCAGTTTAGTCAAGATTTAGCATTTTGTAATTTTTACTTTTCTTTTAAAATAAAGGAATATACAGAAATGTAACTAGTTAGCTTTTAGTATGCAAGCTACAGTGTTGCTTTACACAAACAAAAACAAGTGTAAAAGTTACTTTATTTTGGAGAAAGAAAGCTAAGAGGTAATTTAATAATTTTCAGATGTAAGATTTATTTCTGTCTGAGATGTGCTTAATATAGTTTTTCTTTGGTATAGTATAGGCCATTTAGAATCATGGTGTTATTCCTTTATCATGAGTGTAAAGCCTTAGAAAGGTAGTATAACTATCTTATAATAATAAATTTCCTGTTTCTCCCATCACTGCTAAAGTCTCTTTTTCTCCCTAAAGGATATTTTAAAAATGTTTTATAAAACTTCCTGGTCTCAGAAGCTGGTATTAACTTGTTAATGGGGTAAAAAGGTATAAAAATTAGCTAAATAAAATGGCAGGGTTTTTTTTTTTTCAAGATTGTAACACTTTTTTCTTTTAAAATACGGAAGATACCCAGAAGATGGGAATATTTTATTTGTTTAGTATTACAAGGATTAATAAACTACACATAGGCATTTCCCAATTTCTGGTTGAGGTGAATTTCACATATAAAGTAATGTATGTGTAAAGTGTTTATGATATTATGTATAGTATTTATGAAAGGATGCATTTTAAAAATTCAAAAATTTTACATAGGTATCTGATTATGAGGTTTTATCGCCCCCTAGTGAAAAATCTTGTCTTTTGAACATAGGTATTTTCACATTTTTCATTAATGTTTATAAAAAAAGAAACTTGAAATTTTCTATACACAAATGAAAAGTTTTTAGTACTTTGTCTTAATTCTTTATTGTGTGATATTTGATATTCCAAAATAACACTTCATTTGAATCACTGTAAAACAAATGAGTAAATAAAATGCTTTAAAATACTTAGAGGGCTTGATTTTTTTTCTGCTTCCTCTTAAGTAAAAGCCCTTTGGTTTTCTTCAGGACTATTTATGTTCCTTTTTAGGTTTTAACTTAGATAATTATTATAAATCCCTTTATTTTAGCAATACACTGTCAAAATTTAGGGGTATGGCCAGTAGGAAATAGGGCTGGAAACTGTTAAGATTTTCTTAAAATATTTGACCTGCAAATACTGCCTCTGTAGTAATGTTAGGCTTGTCCACTTGTGATAGCTGCAGCAGAGACTCTCAAGACTTTCTGTTTGTTTTAGAAAATAGCATGAATAGACGCTTTGTGAAAGGCAAAATTTGTATTGTCTCCTAAGTTCTCTTTCCTACCCATTCGGTGTCGTATTACTGCCACATCTCATTCTCCATCTGCTGCTCCTTGAATGCCTGCATTATTTCCCCATGGGTTTGTAAAGCAGTATCACCCCTTTCCCACATCTTCCATTCTCTAAATCTATTTATGACTTTTGGAAACAGTGCTGGGTAAGCTGAATAAACTTCTAATGGTGAATATTTGAGGTAGTAGCAAAAAAGGAGGGTAAATAGCAATCAAACTTAGCCAGAATGAAGGTGTTTTGGGGCATATGGGCTACCAGGTTAGCTCTGCTTGTGAGATTGCTCTTCCCCAGATTTTATATGCTGTTTTCTAGTTACTTTTCTTCTCATTCTTGAACTGATAGATTTTATTTTTAAAGAAAAATAAGGAAGAGCTTGAGGAAGTTGAGGGCTATGAATTGGGAAGGGAGGAGAGGGCAGCATTCTCTCACAGTATGGGTGAATTTTAAGTCCCATGTACACACAGTAATGTATGTATGTCAGGACACACAGATGTAGACATGTGTGCATATGGCTCTGTGCTCCATTTTGATAGTTCTCATTTGTCATACCTTTAAAGGAACCAGCCTCGTCTTCCATCTAGGTACACTAGGGAGGTGAGAGGTTCTCAGAAACAGTGAATGAAGACACATTAAGGGTGTTCAGGAACAGTGAAATCCTGTTCTCACTCAGCTGCTGAGACTTCTAGGCAAGAAACGGGAGAGACTCTGGTCCACGTTAGTTTGAATTGTTATCATCCTCTTAGGAAAATCTAATTCTTTTTTTTTTTCATTTTTAAAAAAAATTTTATTGACGTATATAGTTGATTTACAGTGTGCTAATTTCTGCTGCACAGCAAAGTGATTCAGTTATACATATATATTATTTTTCATATTCTCTTCTGTTATGATTTGTTACAGGATATTGAATATAGTTCCCTGTGCTGTACAGTAGGGCATTGTTTATCCATTTCTGTATATAATAGTTTGCATGCACTAATCCCAAACTCCCAGTCCATTTCTCCCCAACCTGACATTGGCAAGCACAAGTCTTTTCTCTGTGTCTGTGAGTCTGTTTGTGTTTTGTAGATAGGTTCATTTGTGCCATATTATAGATTGCACATATAAGTGTTATTGTATGGTATTTGTCTGTCTCTTTCTGACTTAGTTCACTTAGTATGATAATCTCCAGGTCCATGCATGTTGCTGCAAATGCTATTATTTCTTTTTTTTTTTATAGCTGAGTAGTAGTCCATTGTATATATGTATCTTCTTTATCCATTCATCTGTTGACGGATGTTTAGCTTGTTTCCATGTCTTGGCTGTTGTAAACAGTGCTGCACTGAACATTAGGTTGGATGTATCTTTTCGAATTATAGTTTTCTCCCATATAGGCCCTGAAGTGGGATTGCTGGATCGTACGGCAACTCTATTTTCAGTTTTTTGAGGAGCCTCTGTGCTATTTTCCATAGTGGCTGCACCAGTTTACATTCCCACCAACAGTGTAGGAGGGTTCCCTTTTCTCCACACCCTCTCTAGCATTTGTTATTTGTATACTTTTTAATGATGGCCATTCTGACCAGTGTGAGGTGGTTCCTCATTGTAGTTTTGATGTGCATTTCTCTAATAATTAGCGATGATGAGCATGTTTTCACGTGCCTATTGGCCATCTGTACATCTTCTTCGGAGAAATGTTTATTTAGGTCTTCTGCCCATTTTTTTATTGTGTTTTTTTTTTTTTTTATTGAGTTGTATGAGCTGTTCATGTGTTTTGGAAATTAAGCCCTTGCTAGTTGTATCATTTGCAGATATTTTCTCCCAGTTCGTAGGTTGTCTTTTTGTTTTGTTTATTGTTTCCTTTGCTGTGCAAAAGCTTATAAGTTTGGTTAGGTACCATTTGTATATTTTTGTTTTTATTTCCATTGCCTTGAGAGACTGACCTAAGAATATTGATATGATTTATGTCAGATAATGTAGGAGAACCTAATTCTTTTAAGTTATTTTTTATTGAAAACTGATTCATAGACTAAATATTTCTATATTTTCTATAAAAATATTTCTATTTTTAACTTTAAATGCCAGTTATAGAAGGATGATATTAAAAGTAAGCCTCTTTTGGAACTGCCATATCTCTGTCCATCTTAGATTTTTGAAATTTTAATTTCTTAGACTTACTGTATGTTATTTATATTTTATTGTCTTGAGATAATATTTATTTGATATCCATTCTCTTAGGTAAGCAAGGAGACTTGTTTAAATACCTTTTTTCATGACTCAATTTTTTTCTCCTTTTTTATAGAATCCGAATTGCTGGAATCAGAGGTATTCAAGGTGTGGTTCGCAAAACAGTTAATGATGAACTTCGGGCTACCATTTGGGAACCCCAACATATGGATAAAATTGTTCCATCCCTGCTGTTTAACATGCAAAAGATAGAAGAGGTTGACAGGTATTGAATAGAGATGTTAGGATTGGGGCTGTTACTTTTGTATGTGTGCTTGCTTGCTAGGATAAGAATGTTTTGTCTTTAGTATTATGTCTATGGGAGTCTTCGTAAATTTGAGCGAGTTTAAATATGTGTCCATTCTGAAAAAATTATCGTCTTCAGTCATCATGTTAGACTGAGTAGACCACAGATTCTTATTCAGACACATAAGGTTTTATTTCTTTTAGAATGAATTTTCGCTTTACCTGCTGTTTATTGTTGGGCATCCACATTGCTATTTGAATTAATGCTACTTAAAGCTGCGAGTATAAGAAATAGAGATTATAAACTAAACTTCTGTTATTCTTTAGAGATCCGGCATACTTCCTCATAGGGAGTTAGTACTAATCATCATAATAATAGAAGCTACTATTCACTATATGTATTCTTTTCAGTAAAAATACTGGACTACTTATTTATTCTTCTAAGGTGTTTTGCATGGAGTGTTTTTTGGGGGTGTATGTTGATTCCCTCCCCACCCCACCAGTAACCTCCTGAACTTAGAATTCTGTTCTTTATTCTCCCTTTTTCAAATGCTGCAAGCATGCTTTCCTCCCACGTGTCTCTTGTCTTGCACAGAGGCACTGGGCAACCAAGTTTCGGAACCAGCATTCTCCAGTTAGACTTATTGTCCTGCTTTCCTTGATTCTTGCAGTTTGAAGAGGAAAATCCGAATCAAATTTAAAAGATATTTAATTGTGTAGTTATGAAATTTTAACTTTATTTGTAATTTTGATGATTATATGTATAATATCAAAATAAAAGTAATCTAGAAGTGAAAAGATGAAATTGGTAACTCTGCAGGCACTTATATGTTTATTGAAATTTATGGCAATTATAGAAAGTATTTATGTTAGATTCCTTAGATGTGACCGTCTCCAGCTTTGGAAACCTAAAGTGTGAAACTTGATATATTTTAGCACCTTTTGTATTTTTCCTATTCTTGGCAGTGTAGCTGAGGTTATTAGTTTTTCTGTCTAAAATGTTTACTCTTCTAAAGGTTCCTAGCTAGTTGAGAACTGATTCCCCATAGTTATGGCTCTTGAAGTACAGGGTTAGCATAAATAGGTACAGGAATGCTGATACCATTGGCTGCCAAATTTTTTTTTTTTCTATTTCTTTTTTTTTTTTTTTTTTTTTTTTATTTATTTATTTTTTGGGGGGATACACCAGGTTCAATCATCCGTTTTTATATACATATCCCCATCTTCCCTCCCTTCCTTGACGCCCCCCCCAAGCCCCCCCCACCCTCCTCGCCCCAGTCCTCAAAGGCATCTTCCATCCTCGAGTTGGACTCCCTTTGTTATACAACAACTTCCCACTGACTATTTTACAGTTGGTAGTATATATATGTCTGTGCTACTCTCTCGCTTCGTCTCAGTTTCCCCTTCACCCCCTGCCCCCTCCCATACCTCGAGTTCTCCAGTCCATTCTCTGTATCTGCATCCTTGTTCTGGTCACTGAGTCCAACAGTACCATTTTTAGATTCCGTATATGTGAGTTAGCATACAATATTTGTCCTTCTCTTTCTGACTTACTTCACTCTGTATGACAGATTGTAGTTCTATCCACCTCATGACATATAGCTCCATCTCATCCCTTTTTATAGCTGAGTAATATTCCATTGTATATATATGCCACATCTTCTGTTGTTGATGGGCATTTAGGTTGCTTCCATGTCCTGGCTATTGTAAAGAGTGCTGCAATAAACATTATGGTACAAGTTTCTTTTGGGATTATGGTTTTCTTTGGGTATATGCCCAGTAGTGGGATTACTGGATCATATGGTAGTTCTATTTGTAGTTTTTTAAGGAACCTCCAAATTGTTTTCCATAGTGGCTGTACCAATTTACAGTCCCACCAACAGTGCAGGAGAGTTCCTTTTTCTCCACACCCTCTCCAACATTTGTTGTTTCCAGACTTTGTGATGATGGCCATTCTGACTGGTGTGAGGTGATACCTCATTGTGGCTTTGACTTGCATTTCTCTGATGATTAGTGATGTGGAGCATCTTTTCATGTGTTTGTTGGCCATCTGTATGTCTTCTTTGGAGAAATGTCTATTTAGGTCTTCTGCCCATTTGTGGATTGGGTTATTTGCTTTCTTGGTATTAAGCTTCATGAGCTGCTTGTATATTTTGGAGGTTAATCCTTTGTCCGTTGTTTCATAGGCAATTATTTTTTCCCACTCTGAGGGTTGCCTTTTAGTCTTGTTTATGGTTTCTTTTGCTGTGCAAAAGCTTTTAAGTTTCATGAGGTCCCATTCATTTATTCTTGATTTTATTTCCATGATTCTAGGAGGTGGGTCAAAAAGGATGGCGCTGTGATGGATGTCATATAGTGTTTGCCTATGTTTTCCTCTAGGAGTTTTATAGTGTCTGGCCTTACATGTAGGTCTTTAATCCATTTGGAGTTTACTTTTGTGTATGGTGTTAGGAAGTGTTCTAATTTCATTCTTTTGCATGTTGCTGCCCAGTTCTCCCAGCACCACTTATGGAAGAGGCTGTCTTTTTTCCATTGTGTATTCTTGCCTCCTTTGTCAAAGATAAGGTGCCCATATGTGTTTGGGCTTACTTCTGAGTTCTCTATTCTATTCCATTGATCTTCCTTTCTATTTTTGTGCCAGTACCATACTGTCTTGATCACTATGGCCTTGTAGTATAGTTTGAAGTCAGGAAGCCTGATTCCACCAACTCCATTTTTCCTTCTCAAGATTGCTTTGGCTATTCGGGGTCTTTTGCGTTTCCATACAAATCGTAAGATTTCTTGCTCTAGTTCTGTGAAAAATGCCATTGGTAATTTGATCGGGATTGCATTGAATCTGTAAATTGCTTTGGGTAGTACAGACATTTTCACGATGTTGATTCTTCCAATCCAGGAACATGGTATGTCCCTCCATCTGTTTGTGTCGTCTTTGATTTCTTTCATCAATGTCTTAAAGTTTTCTGCATACAGATCTTTTGCCTCCTTAGGCAGGTTTATTCCTAGGTATTTTATTCTTTTTGTTGCAATGGTGAATGGGAGAGTTTCCTTAATTTCTCTTTCTGCTCTTCCGTTGTTAGTGTATAGGAATGCAAGAGATTTCTGTGCATTAATTTTGTATCCTGCTACTTTACTAAACTCATCAATGAGTGCTAGCAGTTTTCTGGTAGAGTCTTTAGGGTTTTCTATATATAATATCATGTCATCTGCAAAGAGTGACAATTTTACTTCTTCTTTTCCAATTTGGATTCCTTTGATTTCTTTTTCTTCTCTGATTGCTGTGGCTAAAACTTCCAAAACTATGTTGAATAATAGTGGTGAGAGTGGACACCCTTGTCTTGTTCCTGTTTTTAGGGGGAATTCTTCCAGTTTTTCTCCATTGAGAACAATGTTGGCTTTTGGTTTTGCATATATGGCTTTTATGATGTTGAGGTAATTTCCTTCTATGCCCATTTTCTGGAGAGCTTTTATCATAAATGGATGTTGAACTTTGTCAAAAGCTTTTTCTGCATCTATTGAAATGATCATATGGTTTTTATCCTTCAATTTGTTGATATGATGTATCACGTTGATTGATTTGCGTATATTGAAGAATCCTTGCATCCCAGGGATAAACCCCACTTGATCATGGTGTATGATTTTTTTAATGCGCTGTTGCAGTCTGTTAGCTAGTATTTTGTTGAGGATTTTTGCATCTATATTCATCAGTGATATTGGTCTGTAGTTTTCTTTTTTTGTGACATCTTTGCCTGGTTTTGGTATCAGGGTGATGGTAGCCTCGTAGAATGAGTTTGGGAGTGCTCCGCCTTCTGCAATATTTTGGAAGAGTTTGAGAAGGATAGGTGTTAACTCTTCTCGAAATGTTTGATGAATTCGCCTGTGAACCCATCTGGTCCTGGGCTTTTGTGTGTTGGGAGATTTTTAATCACTGCCTCAATTTCCGTACTTGTGATTGGTCTGTTCATGGTTTCTATTTCTTCCTGGTTCAGTCTTGGAAGATTGTATTTTTCTAAGAATGTATCCATTTCTTCCAGGTTATCCAATTGATTGGCATATAGTTGCTTGTAGTAGTCTCTCATGATGTTTTGTATTTCTGAGGTGTCCATTGTGACTTCTCCTTTTTCATTTCTAATTCTGTTGATTTGCATCTTCTCCCTTTTTTTCTTGATGAGTCTGGCTAATGGTTTATCAATTTTGTTAATCTTCTCAAAGAACCAGCTTTTAGTTTTATTTATTTTTCTTATGGTTTCTTTCCTTTCTTTTTCATTTATTTCTGCTCTGATCTTTATGATTTCTTTTCTTCTGCTCACTTTAGGGTTTCTTTGTTCTTCTTTCTCTAGTTGTTTGAGGTGTAAGGTTAGGTTGTTTATTCGATCGTTTTCTTGTTTCTTAAGGTAGGACTGTATTGCTATAAACTTCCCCCTTAGAACTGCTTTTGCTGCATCCCATAGGTTTTGGGTTGTTGTGTTTTCGTTGTCATTTGTTTCTAGATATTTTTTGATTTCCTCTTTGATTTCTTTAGTGATTCCTTGGTTGTTTAAGAGTGAATTGTTTAGCCTCCATGTGTTTGTATTTTTTGCAGTTTTTTTCCTGTAATTGATATCTAGTCTCATGGCGTTGTGGTCTGAGAAGATGCTTGATATGATTTCAATTTTCTTGAATTTGCTGAGGTTTGATTTGTGACCCAAGATGTGATCTATCCTGGAAAATGTTCCGTGTGCACTTGAGAAGAAGGTGTATTCTGTCGTTTTTGGATGGAATGTCCTATAAATATCAATTAAGTCGAGGTGGTCTAATGTGTCATTTAAAGCTTGTGTGTCTTTATTTATTTTCTGTTTGGATGATCTGTCCATTGATGTAAGTGGGGTGTTCAAGTCTCCCACTATTATTGTGTTCCTGTCGATGTCCCCTTTTATAGCTGTTAGCATTTGCCTTATGTATTGAGGTGCTCCTATATTGGGGGCATAGATATTTACCATTGTGATATGTTCTTCTTGGATGGATCCCTTGATCATTATGTAGTGTCCTTCCTTGTCTCTTTTAATAGTCTTTACTTTCAAGTCTAATTTGTCTGATATGAGTATTGCTCCTCCAGCTTTCTTTTGACTTCCATTTGCATGGAATATCTTTTTCCATCCCTTTACTTTCAGTCTATATGTATCCCTTGGTCTGAAGTGGGTTTCTTGTAGGCAGCATATAGAAGGGTCTTGTTTTTGTATCCATTCAGCCAGTCTGTGTCTTTTGGTTGGAGCATTTAATCCATTTACATTTAAGGTGATTATTGACATGTGTGTTCCAATTACCATTTTCTTAATTGTTTTGAGTTTGTATTTGTAGGTGTTTTCCTTTTCTTGTGTTTCCTACTTAGAGAAGTTCCTTTAGCACTTGTTGTGAGGCTGGTTTGGTGGTGCTGAATTCTCTTAACTTTTGCTTGTCTGAAAGCTTTTGATTTCTCCCTCAAATCTGAATGAGATTCTTGCTGGGTAGAGTATTCTTGGCTGTAGGTTTCTCTCTTTCAGGACTTTCAGGATATCCTGCCATTCCCTTCTGGCCTGCAGAGTTTCTGTGGAAAGGTCAGCTGTTATCCTGATGGGTTTTCCCTTATATGTTGTTTGTTGCTTTTCTCTTGCTGCTTTTAATATTTTTTCTTTGTGTTTAATTGTCGTTAGTTTGATTAATATGTGTCTTGGTGTATTTCTCCTTGGGTTTATTCTGTATGGGACTCTCTGTGCTTCTTGGACTTGGTTCATTATTTCCTTTCCCATGTTGGGGAAGTTTTCCACTAGAACCTCTTCAAATATTTTCTCAGACCCTTTCTTGTTTTCTTCTTCTTCTGGGATGCCTATAATTCTAATGTTGGTACGCTTGGTGTTAGTGAGGTCTCTGAGACTGTCTTCTAATCTTTTTATTCTTTTTTCTTTTTCCTGCTCTGTGGCAGTTATTTCCCCCATTCTATCTTCCAACTCACTTATTCGTTCTTCTGCCTCAGTCATTCTGCTGGTTATAGCATCTAGAGTATTTTTAATTTCAGTTATTTTGTTATCCATTGCTGTTTGTTTCTCTGAGTTCTTATGAACTGTTTCTTGTACTTTCTCTATTTTGTTATCGAGATTTTGTATCATTTTTACTATCATTACTCTAAATTCCTTTTCAGACATTTTTCCTATTTCCTCCTCATTTATTTGGTCTTGTGGGTTTTTTTCCTGCTCCTTTGCCTGCATGGTGTTTCTTTGTTTCCTCATGGTTGTCCAAACTTTTGGGGTTGCTTGTCCTTGGGTTTTTTTGCGTTATTCTGTGACCAGCAGAGGTTCCTTTATTGTTCGTCTGTAAGCGTCGGTGTGTGGGGAGGGAGAGGGTACAACAGTGGCTCCTTCTCCTGGGAGGGAGTGAGCAGTGGCGCACTGATGTCTCAGTCAGGCTTGGAGGTGCCTGTTGCAGAGGGCGCCGGTGGCTCAGGCGTAAACAGAAAGTCTTAGAGTTGGGCCTCTCTTGGGGGTTTTTTTCTTTTCTTTTTTTTTTTTTTTTTTTCTCTCGGCAGCCTCCCTGCTGCTGGCGTTGCAAGGGGTTTTAATCTAGCCCCACCCGAGTGCCTGAGGGTACTTGTTATCCCTGAGCGCCTTAGGTGGCCCGCAGGGCGTCTCTCCACTGCCTGTTGCAGAGGCGCGGAAAGAGAGAGGCTATGCGCGTGGCTCCTCCCAGCCGCCAGTGAGCCTGCAGCTTCCAGCCGCCATCATGGCCGGGCAGCTCTCAGGAACGGGCACTCCTCTCCGCGGGCCTCCTCCCTCCTGTCCTCTCGGTCCGTCACCCTACCGGCAACAATGTTTCCCACACTGAACCAGCTCTCCTGCTCCCACACTCCCGCTCCTGGACCCTCCGTTCAGCCACGGATCGATGTCTTGGTCCGGGAACGCTGAGCTGCGCTGCGGACCCTCCGAATGTTTCTCACTCCCTCCCATCTGCCACAGCTCCGCCGCTTCACCCTCTTTGAGCCCTCATAGATGCCTCCCTACCGGCTATGTCGGGCTCCCCGCAGTCCCATCCGGTGTCCGAGGCCGTCTGCTGGTGTTCAGCTGGTTCTCTGTGAGAATTACTGCGTCCTTCCGTGCATTCCCAATGCATCTGTGGGGAGGGATGCACTCCACGTCTCTCTACTTCGCCGCCATCTTTAGTAGATCTTGGCTGCCAAATTTTAAGAAATTGCATTTTCTTATGGTTTTATCCCAATGCTACAGATATGTTTTTTTGTTATTATTGCACATGAATGCATTAGTCTAAAATATGGTTTTAAAATATGAACAAATAGTGTCTACTGAAGACATCTACTTATACAGGTAGCTAATTAGCTTTTAAATTTTTATTTTTTATTCAGACTGCCATAGTTTTTTACTTGATTTTATTTTTTCTCACTTAGAGTTAAACTGGGTGCTCTTTGGGAACCTTGTTCTTACTAGGGTTTTGCTATAAATATAGAGAAGTTGTAGGAAGTTAAAATAGGAACTATTGAGTATTTTGCCTTTAGAAAGGATATTCTATTAGTTAGAAACAAGTTGTACAACTGAATTTAGTTCTCCAATTTTGAAACATTATGTGATTAGCTTCAAGGTGTCGAATTCATGAAGTAGAATTAAGCTCTCAAGTTATTTTGGGATAAAAAGAAAATGACATGCTGATATTTCTGAGAAGTAAAATGTGTTCTGTTTAACTGTTAGAACTAGGGTCAGAATTCTTGCATTCATCTTCATTTCTTTCTTTTTCAGTCGCATAGGCCCTCCTCCTTCTCCTTCAGCAGCTGACAAAGAAGAGAATCCCGCTGTACTGGCTGAAAACTGCTTCAGAGAGCTGCTGGGCCGAGCAACTTTTGGAAATATGAATAATGCTGTGAGGCCAGTTTTTGCGTAAGTAGTTGGTGTTTTCCTGGTTACTTGTGACTGTTTTAATTTACTTAGAGGACCTGTATGAGTGAGCTTTCATGGAGCCAGTGCAGCAATGTGGGAAGAGTACAGGATTGAGTCAGACATCCCTTTGAGCACTGGCTCAACCACTTCCCTGGCTTTGCCCCCTTAAATAGGAAATATAGTCATGTTCTTGATATCGTGTGCATCGTTTCACTAGAATTTTTGTTCACACCTTGAAATGTGTATATCCAGTAAAATAGTGAAACCAGTGAATTGTCCAAGTATGATGTATCTTGTTTTATTAACTTCTGGTCAGTTCCTCATATTACCTGGCTTCTGTTCCTTGGCTTTCTTTTTGCCATGGCTAGACTGTTTTAGATCACATTCTCTTCTCTGGGTAAATTTTATCTTATACCGAGTGACTGATCAGAGTGGGACTATTAAATATGCTGTTGGCACTTACACGCTGCCCTCCAAGCAAAATACATTTGTGAGCTTTGAGTTTCTCCACATAGATGTTATCTCTCAAGCCTTGTCAAGCCTCTGAGTTCTAACTCAGTTGTCAGATGATAGAGCTATATGATATTTGTAATTTCTGGACATTTTTGCTAGTCTTTTGTTAATCATTTGCCTTGTCCTTTCCCCTTCCTGCCTATAATGATGTCTTTATAGCATATATAAAGTAGCATATATAAATATCCAGAATTCTTTATTTAGGGTAAATATTTGGGTTCACAGTTGAGCTTCAGTTATAAGAATCTATAAACCGCAAAATTAAGAATCAAAAAATCATTACAGTATTTTCGAAGGGATTCCCCCACCATTGCTACCACCACCAAAAAGTTGGGATTTACTGTTTAAATACTCTGTGGGCTTATGAAAATGCTACTAAGAACTAATCAAATTATGTCAAATATAACTAAAGGCAGATTTATTTTTTAATGTCCAGACATGCTGATTTAATATCAGAATTCCAGTTTTTATTGTAATCCTCTTATTAACCGAGAAGTAATCTGTAAGGCCTTAAAAATCTGGAGCACTAAGTCTGGAAGAAAGAAACTACCTGACTAACTATACTTGATTGCTTGAGTAACTTGAAAGTGGGCTGTATTCTTTTCTATACGGAACTTAATGGACTTACCTCCTGATCCTGTGTTAATTAATCTAATTAAATGTTAATTAAATAGTTAATTATATATTAGCTATTTAGTTAATCAGTTAATTAAATATTAAATGCTCTCTGCAAGAAGGTACCAGGTATTTTGGGGAATATATACTTGAATAAAACTGTCCTAGTCCTTAAAAACTTGATTGATAATTGACATTCATAGTGGCTTTTTACCTTGTGTGTTCTGTGGATTTTAATTTTGAGTTCATATTCATTGTAACTTTATTTGGGGGAGTTCTTTGAGACTTAGATTAATGTGTACTCCATAAGAGGCTTTATTTTGCTTCTGCTGAAGGCATGGGTGCAGTGTTATCCAGGCAGCACTTTGAACTACATTTTTATCTTCAGTTTTTTTTGAGCCACACAGGTACTTGTGAATTTTGTCAACCAAGGTAAGAGCCTGGGTGCTAAGTATACCTAGGTGCTAGGTTGAACTCTTCAGAGAGACATTCATTTTTGTGGTTCTTCTCAGAGCCAAAGCCAACAGAGACAAGCTTCTTTTTTTTTTTTTTTTTTTTTACTATTTATTTATTTATTATAATTTTATTTATTTATTATTTTTTGGGGGGTACACCAAGTTCAATCATCTGGTTTTATACACATATCCCCGTATTCCCTCCCTCCCTCGCCTCCCCCGAGACAAGCTTCTTGACAGTCTTCTACAACATAGAACATTCCCCCAGATACACTGAAGATGTCATCTTATTTATTTATTTATGTTTATTTATTTTTAGCTGCATTTGGTCTTTGTTGCTGTGCACGGAGTTTCTCTAGTTGTGGCAAGCAGGGGGCTACTCTTCGTTGCAGTGCGTGGGCTTCACATTGCAGTGGCTCCTCTTGTTGTGGAGCATGGGCTCTAGGTGTGCGGCCTTCAGTAGTTGTGGCACTCAGGCTCAGTAGTTGTGGTGCATGGGCTTAGTTGCTCCACAGCATGTGGGATCTTTCCAGACCAGGGCTCGAACCTGTGTTCCCTGCATTGGCAGGTGGATTTTTAACCACTTTGCCACCAGGGAAGTCCCTGAAGGTGTCATCTTTTAAGGCTTGAATGGATGCATGTATTTCTGATCTGATAGCCACCTTTCCTGGGTGGACTCTAAACTTTGTCTCCAGTCTGCTGTGTATACAACCTTTTAAACCACCAGCAATCAGCTACCAGAGATCTGAAGATGTGCCTAAGACAACTGCTGGCTTCAATGTCTACTCACCTCTCCAGATTCTCTCCTTGTGGAAACTGGACTGAGGGACTTTTCTTTCTTGCCAGCACATGTTGATATTTAAAAATCATAATATATAGGGACTTCCTAGGTGGCACAGTGGGTAAGAATCCGCCTGCCAATGCAGGGGACACGGGTTAGATCCCTGCCCCAGGAAGATACCACATGCTGCAGAGCAACTAAACCTGTGCGCCACAACTATTGAGCCTGCGCTCTAGAGCCCGTGAGCCACAACTATTGAGCCCATGTGCTGCAACTACTGAAGCCCATGCACCTAGAGCCCCTGCTCTGCAACAAGAGAAGCTACCGCAATGAGAAGGCCACGCACCACAATGAAGAGTAGCCCCTGCTCGCTGCAGCTAGAGAAAGCCCGTGTGTAGCAACAAAGACCCAAAACTGCCAATAAAATAAATAAATAAATAAATTTATAAAAAAAATCATAATATATATATCTATATATATTCTAGCCTTTTATTGTTATTGTTTTATGAAAGGATCTGGCAGTTGTTCTGAAGATGGAAACATTGACTTTCTTTTAGATGATATTCTTTTGATTGGTGAGCTTTGCATATTGTTGGGTTCCAGAGGAGAAAGTGTGATAAAAATAAGGAATTTTTAAAGTAATTTTCTTACTGTTAATTTACAGGCATTTAGATCATCACAAACTATGGGATCCCAATGAATTTGCAGTTCACTGCTTTAAAATCATAATGTATTCCATTCAGGTAAGGATTGGTTAACTGTTATATTTATATATAAGTAATTTTGGTTTTGTCGATAAGCAGGTCCTCAGACAGAGATAGAGAACACTGTAGGAGATAAGACATGTTCTTAATATATTAGTTCTTTGTCTCATTTATTTTTATTTACCACTTATATTCTTATTTGCTAAGATGAAAAGATAGCTAATGAAAAGAACTAGATGATTTTATGATGATAATCTTTATTGTGCATTTATTAAATACATTATTGAGTATTTATATTTTACAATAAACTGGTATTAGAATTGATATTTATTATAGCAGCATGCAACCAATATGTTTACTGGATATATATTCTGCAATAGTGTAGTCTTTATAGAACCTTGATGAGGCACTCTCATCTGCCACAGAGGACAGCCCTGGTTTTCCTCAAAACTTGAGCAGACCTAGTTAGCTCTTAATTCAAGTGGAAATTTAGGTCTTTTTTAAAAAACACCACCTACATTTTTAATGCCCTAAAAAGTCATCATTAATTTAAAGGACATAAGGTAGTAAGAAGCAGGACAGCTTTTTGTATAGGTCATACCAGGATTTGCATCCTAGATGTGCTGTTTACTAATTGCATAGAACTTGGGCAAATTATTTAGCCTCTCTGAGCTTCAGTTTCCTCCTTTCTGAAATAAATGCATTGAATGGTTCATTTTTATATTAAAATACAAGGTACCATTTATCAAATGCTGGCTATATCGCTCACTGTGCTAATAATCTTATATGCTTTATGTCATTTAATTCTCCTTATTTTATGAATTAGATATTATTATCTCCATTTTACAGATCAGAAAACTAACCTTTATAGAGAGGTCAGGCACCTCACTCAAGGGTGCACAGGTAGAAAGTCAGGATTCAAATTCTGGTCATTCTATTCTAGAACTTTTGGTCTAAATTAAACATTAAGTTTAGGTCACTATAGCATGCCTAGCATAATGTAGGTTTTTGATACATGGTAGTTATTATAAAGCTGATTTGGATGTGGAAGGCTAATTTTTAAAAAAAATTTTCTCCAGTTTTATTGAAATGTATTTGACCTATAACATTATATAGGTTTAAGGTGTACAGCATTGCAAAATGATTACCATAATAAGTTTTCTCAAGATCCATCACCTCACATAGTTACATATTTTTTTCCTCTGATGAGACTTTTAATTTAATTTTAGTTTAGCATGTGAGAAGCTGACCTGGCAATCTGTGGATAGATTTAAGACTGTTCCCCTGGTGCTCAGTAGCCTTGTATTTCTTCATTTGCCCTTCTCATTCAGGTTTAGTTACTAGATGAAATTGCTTTTTGCAAGAAGTAGAGTAAATTACAGAGTTGAAGAAACTGAAGGAATAGATAAATATTTGTTGTTAAATGTTTAAGAAATGACTTCCAGTCCATAGCATTGCTTTAGAAGGAGCTTTAAGTGCACCATATGTTTTATGAAGCCCATTAATCAAAAATTACATGATAGTACCCACCAGAATGGGAATTTCTATTTAATAAGACTATCCTTGATACAATCAAAACTTTTGATAGATTTGATTGTTTTAATTGGCATTTATCATAAAATCAACATGGGAATCATTCTTAGGTAATATTTCAACCTCTCTCCATAAAACATTATACTAGCTGGCCCTGATTGGGAAATTTCGTCAGGTATGCATTGTTAAGATTTTCATTTTGATAGTGACTCTTGATTAGATGAGAGTTTGACTGTTTAGCATTGTTAAATGTCCATAATAAGAAATAGTATGTATCTAGTTTGGGTAAGAGAGAAGTACTATAAATATCATAATCAATTTTTTTAACAACATTTTGTCCTATTATCAAATTATAAGAGTGTGTAAATGTTCTTTGTAGAATTATAGAGAAGTATAAAGAAAATAAAAATTTCTCATAAATCCCCCTCTCAGAGATGGCCAGTGTTAATATTTCAGCATATATAATTCTAGTCTTATATACTTTCTTAAAAAACAGATTGAATTTTATTTAATGGAGTATTTTACAACTTGCTTTCTTCACTCAGGATATTGTAAATACTTTGTAGTATCCCTATTTATTCTTAAAAAGAGTGGTTTTTAATGGCTACATATTGTTCCATGACGTGAGTACCAGTCTCCTATAATTGGACGTTTAAATGTCACATGGTTTATGATTCTTATGAATTCTGCCAGGATGCATATAATTGTTCTTATTTTTATACTGTTTTGTTTCTTTTAGGCTCAATATTCTCACCATGTGATCCAGGAGATTCTAGGCCACCTTGATGCTCGTAAAAAAGATTCTCCACGAGTTAGAGCAGGTATTATTCAGGTTCTGCTAGAGGCTGTTGCCATTGCTGCTAAAGGTTCCATAGGTGAGTGCCAGCCCCCCCCAAAAAAATTTATTAATCTTTTTTGGAATTTTTTTCAGTAGATATAGCAATGTGTGGAAAACTCTTTGAAAGTATTTCTAACATTTTAAAATGTGCTATAATTTCTCTTGAAATTTTGGGTTCACATGACTGTTGTCAGACTTCTTTAGTGTATAGTTAAACATTTTCCTCTAAATCAATCTCTCCTTCCCTTCCTCCTTTTCTCCAGTAAAGATTTTTGAGTACCACTTATATGCTAAACATTTAGGAGGATACAGATACAAAAAACTTATAGTTTACTTGGAGTTAGACAGCGCTACCTAATACTGTAATACAAGGCAGAATTTGATCACATATGATAAGAAATAACCAGGATCGAGAGAAGGGAGAGAAAATGGATTAGCAAGAGCAAAATATTATGCAGTCTGTTTGGCTAAGACATGAGGTGGTCGTGTGGAGGGAGCAAGAGAAGTGGCTTAAAGTTCAGGTTGTGGCCAGATCATGGGTATGATTCTACAGTTGACTGACACTCAAAAATTTACTGTAATCTTCATCAGAGATGTGTTATAGGGTAATTTATCTGGCTGCCAAATGTAGGACACGTTAGGGGTAACGAGGTTGTCACCATTGTAGGCATAGGGAACGACCTTGACCTTGATGGCAGCAGTAGGAATGGGAATGTAAAGTCAACATGATTTGATAACTGACTGACTGTAGGGTTAAAAAGTAGAAGGAACAGGCCAGACATCGTAATTTTTCACTCACGTGTGATGAGAAGAATGGAAGGGTCCTTAATAAAACAAGCAAACTTAGGAGGAAAATCTAGTTATGGTTTCTTTGCTTCAAAATAAAAGTAGAACTATATATTAGCTGCTGAAATATTCTAATAGTCAGTGTGAGATGAGAGTGGGCATTTTTAATATGGACTTGTCATTACTCATAACTTATCTCAAAGAGATGGAAGCAGGTTATTTAATTGAAGAGTTATTTAACTGGAAATATGAAATGAAACACAGATGATGCATTGATTGAACCATCTCACTTACTACTACCTATTATGTGTGAAGTGCTATGCTTTAGGTTCTGTACATTCAAAGAAGATTTGAACATGGCTGCCTGTCCTGGAGAAAGTTGTAATGTAGAGTAGGAGGCAGATATAAAATACACAGATTAAAGTGATAGATATAGTGACAGAAACACATGCAGGGTATTTATAGAACTAAAAAGAGCAAATCTAGTTTAGCTGCATCTGATAAATTGGCTAGTTTCTGTCTGATAATTGAGGCAAAATTCTTTCTTCTTCAGCCTCAAAATATGCCAAATAATTTCTCATGCCACAAGGAGCTGCATTATCATAATTCTATGGATTCTGACCCAACAGTCAGATTATCCCAATACTGTACATATTATTTTGAGTAGAAAAGATTAGATAGATGGAAAGTTTTTGGTAATCTTTGTATGAATATACGCATTTTGTGTGGTTTGTACCAGGAATTCAAACACTGATTTGCTCAGAGATGCCAAGTAAATATTTGTTGGAATAGCTAAGAGACTTTCTTATTTAGGTATTTCTCATTTACTTTTTTTTTTTATCTTTAGCTGTTACTTTATTTTTAACATACAATAAACTGCATATATTGAGTGTACAGCGTGGTATCCCAATCTACCAGTTCATTCCCCCCCAACCCTCCCCGCTTTCCCCACTTGGTGTCCATATGCTTGTTCTCTACTTCTGTGTCTCTATTTTTGCCATGTAAACCAGTTGGTTTGTACCATTTTTCTATAGTCCACATATATGTGTTAATATATGATATTTGTTTTTCTCTCTCTGACTCATTTCACTCTGTATGACAGTCTCTAGGTCCATCCATGTCTCTACAAATGTCCCAGTTTCATTGCTTTTTACAGCTGAGTAATATTCCATTGTATATATGTACCACATCTTCTTTATCCATTCATCTCTTGATGGACATTTAGGTTGCTTCCATGTCCTGGCTATTGTAAATAGTGCTGCAATGAACATTGGAGTGCACGTGTCTTTTTGAATTATGGTGTTCTCTGGGTATATGCCCAGCAGTGGGATTGCTGGGTCATATGGTAGTTCTATTTTTAGTTTTTCCAGGAACCTCCATACTGTTCTCCATAGTGGCTGTATCAATTTACATTCCCACCAACAGTATAAGAGCATTCCCTTTTCTCCACACCCTCTCCAGCATTTACTGTTTGTCGATTTTCTGATGATGCCCATTCTTACTGGTGTGAGGTGATACCTCATTGTCGTTTGGATTTGCATTTCTCTAATAATTAGTGATGTTGAGCAGCTTTTCATGGGCCTCTTGGCCATCCATATGTCTTTGGAGAAATGCCTATTCAGGTCTTCTGCCCATTTTTTGATTGGGTTGTTTGTTGTTTTGATATTGAGCTGCATGAGCTGTTTATATATTTTGGAGATTAATCCTGTGTCTGTTGATGCGTTTGCAAATATTTTCTCCCATTCTGAGGGTTGTCTTTTCGTCTTGCTTATAGTTTCCTTTGCTGTGGGGAAGCTTTGAAGTTTCATTAGGTCCCACTTATTTATTTTTGTTTTTATTTCTAGTACGCTAGGGGGTGGATCATAAAAGATGTTGCTGTTATTTATGTCGAAGAGTGTTCTTCCTGTGTTTTCCTCTAGGAGTTTTATAGTGTCTGGCGTTACGTTTAACTCTTGAATCCATTTTGAGTTTATTTTTGTGTATGGTGTTAAGGAGTGTTCTAATTTCATTCTTTTACATGTAGCTGTCTAGTTTCCCCAGCACCATTTATTGAAGATGCTGCCTTTTCTCCATTGTATATCCTTGCCTCCTTTGTCATAGATTAGTTGACCATAGTTTATCTCTGGGCTTTCTGTCCTGTTCCATTGATCTATATTTCTGTTTTTGTGCCAGTACCATACTGTCTTGATCACTGTAACCTTGCAGTATATAGCCTGAAGTCAGGAAGCCTGATTTCACCAACTCTTATCTTTCCTTCTCAAGATTGCTTTGGCTATTCGGGGTCTTTTGTGTTTCCATACAAATTGTAGAATTTCTTGTTCTAGTTCTATGAAAAATGCCATTGATAATTTGATCGGGATTGCATTGAATCTGTAAATTGCTTTGGGTAGTATAGTCGTTTTCACAATGTTGATTCTTCCAACCCAAGAACATGGTATGTCCCTCCATCTGTTTGTGTCGTCTTTGATTTCTTTCATGAGTGTCTTATAGTTTTCTGAGTACAGGTCTTTTACCTCCTTGGTTGGGTTTATTGCTAGGTATTTTATTCTTTTTGTTGCAGTGGTGAATGGGATTGTTTCCTTAATTTCTCTTTCTAATCTTTCATTTTAGTGTATAGAAATGCAAGAGATTTCTGTGTGTTAATTTTGTATCCTGCAGCTTTACCATATGCATTGATTAGCTCAAGTAGTTTTCTGGTGGCATCTGTAGGATTTTCTATGTATAGTATCATGTCATCCACAAACAGTAACGGTTTTACTTCTTCTTTTCCAATTTGGATTCCTTTTATTTCTTTTTCTTCTCTGATTGCTGTGGCAAGGACTTCCAAAACTATGTTGAATAGCAGTGGTGAGAGTGGAAATGCTTGTCTTGTTCCTTATCTTAGAGGGAATGCTTCCAGTTCTTCAACATTGAGAATGACGTTTGCTGTGGGTTTGTCATATATGGCCTTTATTATGTTGACATAGGTTCCCGCTAAGCCCACCTTCTGGAGAGTTTTTATCATAAATGGGTGTTGAATTTTGTCAAAAGCTTTTTCTGCATCTATTGAGATGATTGTGTGGTTTTTATCCTTCAATTTGTTCATATGGTGTATCACATTGATTGATTTGCGTATATTGAAGAATCCTTGCATTCCAGGGATAAACCCCACTTGATCATGGTGTATGATCCTTTTACTGTGTTATTGGATTCTGTTGGTTAGTATTTTGTTGAGGATTTTTGCATCTAAATTCATCAGTGATATTGGTCTGTAATTTCCTTTTTTTGTAGTATCTTTGTCTGGTTTTGGTATCAGGGTGATGGTGGCCTCATAAAATGAGTTTGGGAGTGTTTCTTCCTCTGCGGTGTTTTGAAAGAGTTTGAGAAGGATGGGTGTTAGCTCTTCTCTAAATGTTTGCTAGAATTCACCTGTGAATCCATCTGGTCCTGAACTTTTGTTTGTTGGGAGATTTTTAATCAGAGTTTCAATTTCATTTCTTGTGATTGGTTTGTTCATATTTTCTATTTCTTCCTGTTTCCGTCTTGGAAGGTTATACCTTTCTAAGAATCTGTCCATTTCATCCAGGTTGTCCATTTTATTGGCATATAGTTGCTTGTAGCAGTCTCTTATGGTGCTTTTTATTTCTGCGGTGTCCATTGTAACTTCTCCGGTTTCATTTCTAATTTTATTGATTTGAATCCTCTCCCTCTTTTTCTTGATGAGTCTTGCTAGAGGTTTATCAATTTTATTTATCTTCCCAAAGAACCAGCTTTTAGTTTTATTGATTTTTGCTATTGTTTTCTTTGTTTCTATTTCATTTATTTCTGCTCTGATCTTTATGACTTCTCTCCATCTACTAACTTTTGTTTTTTTTGGTTTTTTAAAAATAAATTTATTTATTTATTTATTTGCTGCGTTGGATCTTTGTTGCTGCACGTGGGCTTTCCTCCAGTTGCGGATAGTAGAAGCTGCTCTTTGTTGCTGTGCATGGGCTTCTCATTGCAGTGGCTTCCCTTGCACAGCACAGGCTCTAGGTGCACGGGCTTCAGTAGCTGTGGCACGCAGGCTCAATAGTTGTGGCTCATGGGCTCCAGAGCACAGGCTCAGCAGTTGTGGTGCACAGGCTCAGCCGCTCTGTGACATGTGGAATCTTCCCAGCCAAGGGCGCAAACCCGTGTCCCCTGCACCAGCAGGCAGATTCTCAACCACTGCACCACCAGGGAAGCCCCTAACTTTGCGTTTTCTTTGCTCTTCTTTCTCTAGTTTCTTTAGGTGTAAGTTTAGATTGTTTATTTGGCATTTTTCTTGTTTCTTGAGGTAGAATTGTATTGCTATAAACTTCCCTCTTAGAACTGCCTTTGCTGCATCCCATAGGTTTTGCATCATTGTGTTTTCATTGTCGTTTGTCTCTAGGTATTTTTTGATTTCCTTTTTGATTTCTTTAGTGATCTGTTGGTTATTTTTCATTTCAGTTATTGTGTTGCATATCTCAGTTTGCTCTTTAATTCTTATAGGTCTTTGGTTAACTTTTCTTGCAACTTTTCAATCTTTGTATCCGGTCTTTTTTCAAAGCCCTGGATCATCTTCACCATCGTTATTCTGAATTCTTTTTCTGGAAGGGTGCCTATCTCCTCTTCATTTAGTTGTTTTTCTGGCGTTTTATCTTGTCCCTTCATCTGGTACAAAGTCTTTTGCATTTTCATTTTCTCTGTCTTACTGTGGCTGTGGTTTTCAGTTCCACATGATGAAATACTGCTGATATTGCTTGATTCTGCTGTCTGCCCTCTTGTTGAGGAAGCTATTTAGGAGACTTTTGGGTGCTTCCTGATGGGAGGGACTAATGGTGGGTTGGGCTGGGTGGGCAGAGCTCAGTAAAACTTTAATCTTCTTGTCTGCCAATGGGTGCGGCTGTGTTCCCACCTTGCTGGCTCTTTGGCCTGAGGCTACCCGGCACTGGAGCTTACAGGCTATTTGATGGGGCTAATGGCGAACTCTAGGAGGGCTCACGCCAATGAGCACTCCCCAGAACCCCTGCCGCCAGTGCCCCAGTTTCCTCGGTGAGCCACAGATGCCCCCCACCTCTGCAGACAACCCTCCAACACCAGCAGGTAGGTCTGGTTCAGTCTCCTGTGGGGTCACTGCTCCTTCCCCCTGGGTCCTGGTGAGTACACTTTTTTGTGTGCCCTCCAAGAGTGGAGTCTCCGTTTCCCCCAGTCCTGTGGAGGTCCTGCAACCACATCCTGCTGGCTTTCCAAGTCTGATTCTCTGGGGATTCCTCCTCCTGTTGCTGGACCCCCAGGTTAGGAAGCCTGACGTGGGGCTCAGGACCCTCACTTTAGTGGGTGGACTTCTGCAGTATAACTGTTCTCCAGCTTGTGAGTCACCCACCCAGCATTTATGGGTTTTGATTTTAATGCGATTGTGCCCCTCCTACCATCTCATTGCAGCTTCTCCTTTGTCTCTGGATGTGGGGTGCTTTTTTTGGTGAGTTCCAGTGTCCTTCTGTCAATGATTGTTCAGCAGTTAGTTGTGATTTTGGTGCTCTTGCAGGAGGGAGCGAGCGCACATCCTCCTACTCCGCCATCCTGATTCTCTCTTCTTATTTACTTTTTTAATGTAATAGTTAGTTCATAAATTATGAAGTATTTCCAGCTAGTTAGGAAATATGCAGAAATCTCTGTTGAGAAATATGAGGATTGGTTTTGAGTATATGATGCTGGATAAACATACCTGCTCACATGAGGATGCATTTGCAGGACCCACAGTGCTGGAAGTCTTTAACACCCTATTAAAGCATCTGCGTCTCAGTGTTGAATTAGAAGCAAGTGATTTACAGGGAGGATCTATAAGCAGTGCCAACTTAAACACAAGTTCCAAAGACAATGACGAGAAGATTGTGCAGAATGCTATCATCCAAACAATAGGTGAGTACGTTTCACTTTTCAAATTATTATGGGAAATAGTGCTTCAAAAAGTCCTCACAGAAGGTTCTTGACTCTTATAGTATGTTAGTCAAAGGTGAGTGACAGCTTAGACTTTTTAAAAAACTTTCTGTTTGGAAAATAAACAAACATAAGAATATGACAAAGAACACTGTATATACCCTTCACCCAGACTCATCTATTAATATTTTATGTCATTTACTTTATCGTTTCCTTTGTCTGTGTGTCTGCCTCTCTTCCTCCCTGTCTCCCTTTCTCTGTGTGTATATGTATATGTGTATGTATATATACACGTATGCACATATATAAATATGTTCATATAGAGAGAGATAGATACGTATACACATCTGCATTTTTTCCCTAACCACTGGATAGTAAGAATAAACCAGGGTACTCTTATATAACCAGAGTACAGTTATCAACATCAGTAAATTTAACTTTGAATACAGTACTTTAATCAAACTTTCATATTTCAGTTTTGTCATTTAGAGCATGTCCTTTATAACATGTTTTTCCTTAGGTCCAGGGTCCAGTCTAGGATCATGTTGCACTTAGTTGTGACATTTCTTTAGTTCCTTTAGTTTGGAACATTTCTATTATGATATGGGCATTGTTTAAAGAGTATAGGTCCCCCTGACCCCTCACTTAAAAAAAAAAATCCTCACATGGATTTGTCTGATATTTCCTCATGATTAAATTCAGATTATGGGTTCCTGGCTGGATACTTCATAAGTGATAGTGTTCTTCTCAGATTATTACATACAGCGCTTACTTGAAAAGAAAAGCTATGGGAAGTTTTTTGGGAAATGAAATGATCACACTGTATATAAGTACAAATTAAAGGAATCAAACTTTTCCTCCTCTTCCAGTATTTTCTTTACAATATCCAGATATTTTAATAAACTACATGATTTCTAGGATAATTTCCAAATTGAGTTGTATTCCTGGGGTTTAGTACCTAATTTCTAGTGGTTACTAATAGTTTCTACTAATAATATAGTTATAAATTTATTCTGGAGCTCAGTTTATGCCTTTTATTCAGGTAATATCCTACCTGTGGGCCACTTGTTTATAATAGTCCTTTGGAGTATTCAGCACAAAGCTTTTCTTTGTTTATTTCTAAAGTTTGATGGATCTGTGTACATGCATTATGCACCCACATTCAACACCTATTTATCGAACATGCTGAACTTACAGCAGGCCCTGTGCTCTGGCGTTGTGATGCATGTGACTCCTACCTGTGGATGCCTTTGGTTGATCTGCTTGGTGTAGTACCTCTGTTTTACCTAATTACAATCTCATTATGTGCATAGAAATTGTCCTCATTAGGGCAAAGGCTAAGGCTGTCTGTGATATTTTTAAGATGATGCATCAAATCAGCTAATCCTGTTTTCAAAGAATTAATTTAAATTGCTTTAGTGACTTCTAGTTAATTCAGTGTTACTGTTTTACTCTCGAATATTTAATTTATTGTTTCTCAAGTATGTTGTTATAAAATGTATATACCACAGACTCAAGCAGTATTTCTGTGACATAACACGTTCAGAATGACATGTGAAAATAAAAGCATGAGAGAAAAGAAATGCAGTGTGGCACAGTGAATAAGACTTTTATTTAAATTACACTTCTGCTTTCCTCAGTATTTTCTTTCAGAAGTTCTCAGTATTCTTTAGTTATCAGATCATGTGAATATTGGTGGGACACAGAACAGGGCTGCTGTAGCTTTTGCACTTTAAGATAGGAGACTGTTGGCCAAACTCTTTCTTTTAAAATAATGCTCTACTCTTTTGGGGAGGCTCATTAGCATTTCTATTCAGCAGTTCAAATAAAGACAATGGGAATAGAGAATGAGTTAACTTTCCAGACTGTCCTCACAGTTGATGTGTTGGAAAATTTATGTCTTTGTGGGTAATGACCAACTTGCTTGGAGCAGAAAATCAGTGTCCAGTTTTGTACAGTGATTAGGAACATGTCTAATTGGGTTCTTGTAAAGTTGAAAATACCTTATAGAGGGGAAGCAGAGAGTAATAATAACATACATAGGCTTTGGAAATGAAGAGATCTCACCTCAGGTCTTAATGTTAGCTGTGTAATTTCTTGTATGAATTCTTAACCTCTCTTATCCTAATTTCCACAAGAGGAAACTGATGCAAATAGTAGTGCCTGGATTCATAAGGCACTGTTATTTGTTGTTGCAAGGATACAAATACAAAATAGCTTCTTACCCCATAAATATATGCTCGTTAGCTAGAATAATATAGTTTATGCTGATTATGTTATAAAATCATGAGATTTTTGATTGCTAGAGTATGTTATAAAGAGAAATGAGTATTAACCCTAGATATAATCAAAATGATAAATAGAACAATTTGAATTTATAGAAATAGGTTATTAACTCCAGTAATACAGGCTGAAGAGTTAAATTGAAAAACTAACTTCCCCTTAAGGAAATATTAAAAATGTAGGTTTCTGTAATGATTATGTTGCGTTTTAAGAAATGATCAAAAATAGCCAGAATTTAATACCTGTTCTCATCTTTCAAAGAAACAACAGAGTTTAGAGTTTAAGTGATAATTAAATGTTCTAAGTCTTCTATGACCAGGAAGTAAACTGTCAAAAGCTATAACAGATAAATTTAAAATATTCACAATACCCCAGAGTTCCTTGAGAAAAATGACAAAAAAGTAAGTTGAATTATGTATATTGAATCAATATTGAATTAACCCACAGTGTTAGACTATACACCTGGCTCATTATAATGACATTCTAGAACATTTCAGCAACCCTGGGACAGCCATAGTGGCCTAATTATTGACTTTCTTACTAGAACAAGAATTCAGGCTCACAATATGTGAAAAAGAGTTTCATCAGAAATACTACCAAAAGGTTTTTTTTCCTTTTTCTAAAACGCCAGTCAATTCAAATTGATGATTGGCCACTGCTAGCTGTATGCAGAAGACTTTCAGTTATTTTAATCTAGGTATTAGCCCATTAAACATATCTTATAATGTACCTCACTAAATGATTTTCGCCAAAGAAATTATAATATCTTTAGACTTACATCTAGCTCAAGGACATTGTTTTACCACATATTGAAAGCTGTGGTTAAAAGTAATTATGATTTTTTATTATATGGAAAAATAAACTTTTCAATTTGCACAATATATCTTAAATTTATCTTAATATTTTTATAGGATTTTTTGGAAGTAACCTACCAGATTATCAGAGGTCAGAAATCATGATGTTCATTATGGGGAAAGTACCCGTTTTTGGAACATCCACCCATACTTTGGATATCAGTCAACTAGGGTATGTTTATGTAGTTGTTCTGTGTTCTCAAACTGTAAAGTTGAACTTAAGCTTTTACTAAATTTTATCTTAAATCTATGAAATGTTTTGTCTTTTTACTCATTAGTAATAAAAGTCCTGTGGTGTTGTTATGGCACTAGATTGCTAAGCAGTTGAATCAACATTGCATGCTTTTAGAATCAGTTTTCAGTATATCATAAATTCTCAAATTTTCTTATATTGGCTAGGTGGAAGGTCTTTTTAGCCTGGGCATTTTCTACATATGTAGATATTTAGGGTAAAGCTTCAAGTTTGTTGGTGTGCCAGGAATGTTGACTTATTTCTAGAATTCTAGAACTGAAAGTTATTTTAAAGATCATGTATTTTGGCCCTTCCCCTTGTTTTATAGATTTGATTTGATTTTACAACATGCTAAAAGCTTTAGTTTGTAAATATTTTTGTGTGTGGCTAATTTAATAAGGAAATGATAGTCTTATTTGATTTATAATTTATTTGGCCATTAATTAGATAAACCTTTTTGCATTTATTAATTCTTTTTTGAAGAATATATAAGAATTATTTAGGCACATTCTTACCTACTTATTAACACATGTTAAATAGACATCATGTTTGTCAGTTATATTTGCAATAGATATATTCTCCAATTTATTGTATCTTTTTTTTTAAATAACTATTTTATTTATTTATTTTTTTCAATTATATTTATTTATTTATTATTTTGGGGGGCGGGGTACACCAAGTTCAATCATCTGTTTTTATACACATATCCCCATATTGTATCTTTTAATTAAGGTTGTTTTGTTGTGTATTGTTGTGTATTCATACAACTGACTTTTCATGTTATTACATGCAGTGGTCTGTTTCCTTTGAGAGCCAATCGCTTTTTAATTTTTTTCAATTTGATTTTTTTTCATATAACCCTTTAATTCATATGAAATTTACTTCAGAGTATAAAGTGAGCCGTGACTTTAGCTTGTATGAAAATAAAATCTATTTACCTAATATGAATAGATTTTTAAAATCAATAAATAATAATATAAGTAAGTGAAGTTAATTACTGTGAAGAAAATAATACCACTATTTTGTGTATTTTAGTGATTTGGGAACCAGGCGGATTCAGATAATGTTGCTGAGGTCTTTACTTATGGTAAGGAATTTAAGACAGTGTGAAGAACACACTTAACCTTAAATTATTAGAGGTTAAAAGAATAGCTTCACATTATCAGTTTCCTTTTCTTATAAGATACTATTTATGGTAAGTTTTCTTTCTGTGGTTTATATACCTGAATATTATGCTTTTCACTTTTTAAAATTTTACTTTTATTGTTTATTCCTCACTTCTCCTGTCATCTTATTTGATCTTATAATGATGAAACATACAGAGGGCAGAAAGCATTGCCATTTTCTAGATGAAAATGCCTGGGCCCAGCTATAGACAGATTTATCAGTCCTTTCCTTTGTGCTTTTTGCTTTTTTATTTATATCTTGTTCCTTGCCTACTCTGATAATATAAACACATTTGTTTATATCTTACAAAAAGTTTAAAATTCAACTTTCCACATGTAGATCTTTGATCTGAGGCTTATTTTTGTATGTGGTGTAAGATATGGATATATTTTTATTTTTTTTCTAGATGGGTGGTAATTGTCCCACCAATTTCTGCTCACTTATAAAATCACCTTTATCCTATAATGAGTGCCAAAATATGAATGTTAAGTGTCCCATATATGCTAGTAAACCTGAATATGAGTAGAGATTACCCATGTGAAATTTCATTTGGTCCTAACTCTTTTTATTAGATAAATTCCCTGAGTAAATAACCTTGTCTCTAATGCTAACTGTGCTACATAGTCAACTGAGTGAATGTCTGTGTGGTGTTGTTAAAGTATTTAATAGCATTAAAGTATATACTAATTAAAAACTCCAACTTTAGAGATAGGGATACACGTGGAAATGTCACATCAAATAAAGTACAGCTTTCCAAAATGAAAATGCATTGCTGTTAACCTAAATTGCTTAATTTAAAATAAAAGAATTATTTCCCATTTAAAAATTTTCAGGTCTTACCTGTGTTACTTGCTACCTAGTCTCCTTATATCCATGTAGTACTGACTACCTGTTCCATATATTTAGCCTCTCTGAGCCTCAGTTTTCTTTTACAAAATGGGGATACGCTAATGCCTAGCCTCACAGGAATACGGTGAGGACGAAGTCAGTACACGTCTAGGGCTTAGATTCATGCCTGGCATGTGGTAAATGCATGTTGTTATTAATTTCATTAACTTTATGAGTGAGGTTTTTGTAAATTCAGTAACATCCTCATTGTCTCACAGATTTCCTTTTAGTTTTTCCCTTTAGGCTTGTGTCCATACTTGCTGTTGTCCCTGAGTTCATGGCTCTTGTAAAACAGCTTGAGAGCTTTACCAAAGAAGGACTCATGACAAAAGCTTTTTGTTTGTTTCTTTGTTCTTTCTCCCTATAATCAGGTAACCTCTGGATACAAAGCAAAGACGATAGTCACTGCACTGCCGGGGTCTTTTCTGGACCCTTTGTTGTCACCATCCCTCATGGAAGACTATGAACTGAGACAGTTAGTCTTGGAAGTGATGCATAATCTCATGGATCGCCATGACAATAGGGCAAAGCTTCGAGGGATCAGGTAATGTGTTATTTGAAAATAGGCTTAATGGTAATGTTTTCAGATTTCTACATTGATGTATTTATTGTAATCTTCTTAATCTAGAATTTTCTGGTTTTATTAATCCAGAATTTTATTTAATTGGTATTGTGGCAATTTAATTATTAATATGTTTTAAGATAGTAAATGTTGAAGGACTTTTAATGTGCTTTCAGAGATCTCATCTACTAGTAATCACCAGTTACATAAATTTTATTTTTGTTTTGCTTTAAACTTAGGAATGACATTAGAAATCAAGATTACTTTATGCAATTCTACTTGATTAAACTTGGTAATTCAGTAGTATCATTACATATAGGCTTATTTAAAATGCTCATTGAAATGAGTGTTAAATAGTTCAGACTCCTAAGTATAGCTATGATTTGTCATATGACATGATATTATAAGGAAATGTGCTGTTCGTTAAAAATGATGCATTGGTTGTCTCTAGAATAATACCAGATGTGGCTGACCTAAAAATAAAAAGAGAAAAAATTTGTAGACAAGACACAAGTTTCATGAAAAAGGTAAGATTATCTTCTGAAAAATACTGCATGACTTAAATTATAGCCATTTGAATTATTAGGTAGTTTTATATTGATTTATATGACTTCATTTTAAATGAAGCTATAGCTCCAGGAATAGGAAAAACTAAATGTACACTGACTCTTACTAAAATTCCAGCACAGACCTGACTCAGCTCAGACCCTGATTTGATTCAATGGTCAGCTCCTCACGCTGTAGACCTAATAGAAGAAAAGGGAACCGTCTTTGGTGAAAGACAGGACAATCCAGAGCATCTCTGGTTCCTGTGGTCCTTTGTCCACAGTGTTCAGCTTACAGTGTAAATTCCAAATAGTCGTTTTTGCAAAAAGTAGACAGTAGGAGCAGATCTACAGATTACCCCAATCCTGGAGTTAGCAGTAAGGATTTTAAAATAACTCTGATTAACATTATCAAGAAAATAGAAGATGGATGAATTAGATGAAAGTATGGATATTATCATCAGCAAACTAGGATCTCTAAAAAAGAATAAAATGGAAATTTCTGGAGTGATCATGTCCTAGTCCTGTTGAGGTGTGGATTACACAGGTGTATGCATTGGTCAAAATGTGTGTATGCATACTTAAGCTTTGTGCATTTCATTTTACATAAATTTTACCTTAAAAGAAACAATCTGTAAACAAATATTGAAGTATAGTTCATGATGCGCATGCTGAAGTATTTAGGGAGAAGTATACCAATATTTGCAATTTACTTTGAAGTGAATCCAAAAGAAAATTAAATGGTTTATGGGTGGATAGATAAATAGATATATAACAAAGCAAGCCAAGTAAAATGCTAATGATAAAACTATTATAAATGTTCACTGTAAAATTCTTTCAACTTTGCTGTATTTTTAAGATTTTTTCTTAATAAGATAGTAATACAGTATGATGAGAGAATGTTAAGAATAATAGTATGCAAATTGACAATTTGGATGAAAAATAACTAAATAAATAAAGCAAGCAAGCAAGTCATAGAATTTGGGAGTTGAAAATCTGAAGCCACCGTCTTCAGCTTCTCCATGTTGCCACAGCATTCCTGATGGCGTCTCCTCCAGCCTGTGTTTAAACATTGGGTTGTCAGTCTGCTGTGATAGTTCTAAATTTCTTCCTTTAAGTAAAACCTCTCTCCGTAATTTCTGCCCTGCACTCCTGCTCACCCCAGACACACATATTGATTCCACTTTTAATGGCTCTTTAATAGACAGCTTCAAGTTTTTGAAAATACTCATCATTGAATAAATACATATAATGAGTGTTTATTTTGTATTAGGCATTGTTCTGTGCATTATTTGGGATCTGAAGTTCAGGCAGACAGAATCTCTGCCCATGTAAGTAGTATTTAGCTAGATTTTCATTATAATCACTTAAATTTTGTAGGTCTGTTGGCAAGTGGCTGAATTTAGAAATTATGGCACCCATGGTTATTTAGTATTTCAAATAAACTTTCTGTGCAGTATTCTTCATCCAAAGCTTGAGCACCTGAGTATTTGCCAGACACTGAGCTCAATATTGAGAGATACAGTAGTAAACATAGCATACGTGCTAACTGACCTCAGCATAATCACCATTTTGGTAGATGTGAGCCTTGATCTTTAGAGGTGCCGAGCACAGCAGGCCTATAGGAAGATAGGTACAGATATCTGTAATCCATGTTCTTTTTTGGCTCTTTGTCAGACCCTGCTCTCTTCCTGTCACCATCGTTTATTTTGATGTCCTTATCCATTAATATCGATTGCTGCATTTCAAGTTAATGGCCTCATGGTTTAAAAACTTCATTTGAAAAATAGTTTACAAACTATCACTGTTCCTAAATTAATGTGAATGAAATGAATTCTTTGTTTGACTGTATTATATATGGAAAAAAAAGTGGTTAATAATAGGGCAGAGGCATTAACTCTCTCCAGCTTTTATTTCTTCAATATTTTATATCATCTAGTTAATCAAAGAAATTATTCTCCATAACTGAGGAACTTTTAATGGAGTGATAGAATGAATTTTAAAAATTCATAGATGGTTAATTTTGGAGTTTTTTACTTTAACATAATGACATTAAGCAGTCCTGAACTTTGGGACTGGGTTGATTTTATTTTATCTAGTATGGTAGAAATAATCCTTTCTGTTTAATTTTGCTAGCCAATCAGTTTCAAAGGGTATAGTTTAACTGAAAGGTTAGACTATTATTCCTTGTTAAATTTTGAATCCTTAAACTGTTCTCTGTATTAGTTTTTCTTCCATTTTATAATTTAAAATAACTTACCTGGCTAAGCATTAGTATAAACCATTTCCTTAGTATATTTTTCTTTAGGAGCAATCTGTTCACATTTTTCCTTTACCAAATTTTATTTTTACAATTAGTTACCCTTTTTTTATTTACTTTCCAATTTGTTTCACCAGTCAAAATGTTTGGTTTTCATATGTAACTCTAATTAGCCACTTATGGAAATTTCAACAAAGACCTGGAAAAAAAAATTGAGATCTATAGCCAGGGGACAGTGGACTGCCCTTTGGTTAAGAGAAGCTTGCAGTTTAGAATGGATGGTACCTTTGGCTTTTCAATGCCAGCATTATGTCCAGGCAGCTGTGTCTCAGATGATATCCAGCCTAAAACTGCTCCATCTGAATGTTTTAGGGACATCTTAGACATTGGATCTAAGTTTGGAAAGTTGTCCCTGGGCAGGACACCCTTACAATTTACAATGGGAAGTGCCCCTTCATCTCTAATATCCTAATGAAGCTATATTTCCAGATAAGAGAAAACAGCTGTTCCCACTCAGTATCTACCACCTCACCTGCCAGGGCTACTCTCCTAGAGCTGAATTACTGGCAGAATGTCACCATATGCAAGAGCTCTTGTTAGTGTTTTATCAATTAAAGAATATGTAGGGAAAAAAAGTACTTCTTACTGTGAAATGTAAAATATGTAGGCATTATTATTTTAATTACTTTAAAGTGAACAGCAATACAACTACAAGCATCCCACGTGCCCATCTCTCTTACAACTCCATCTTCTCCCCGACAGGGAGTCACTGTTCTTGCTTCTATGAATATTATTCCTTGCTTTTCTTTTTCCTACAGTTTTGCCACCTAAGTATACATCTGTATAACCCTAAACAGTACAGTGTCATTTTATTAGTTTTTGTATTTTGTGTGAAAGGAACCATACGTTATACATTCTTTAATGTTTTCCTTCTTTCATTTAGCTTTGTTTTGGTGAAATTCATATGTGTAGCTTTATAGTATTTTGCTACATGAGTACACCACAAGTTACCCATTCTGTTGGTACACATTTGAATTGTTTACAGTTTGGGGTGGTTATGAATAGTACTGCTATAAACATTGTGGTACATGTATTGTGCTGTACTTAACTCTCATTTCTCTGATGCATGTAGGAGAGGAATTGCTGAGTAATAGATTATGCCTTCTTCAAATTTACTAGATAGTGCCAAATCACTTTTTGAAGTCATTATGCCTATTTGCACTATGTTATTATAATACATAATGTTAGATTTTAATTGTATCTAATGTGGTGGGTATGTAGTAGGTAATTTTTTAAAAATAAACTTGAATTATTTAAGGAACCTGAAGTTTAAACTCCCATGCGTGTAAGTACCACTTTAATAGTTGTTGATGATGTTTAGGAACGTAGGATTTAAGAATAGTATTGCAGAGGGCCCAATACATAGACTGTTATACACCAAAGTATAGAATCATTTGAGAGAGAGAGAAACTCTGGGTTTGGAAGATGGAAACCAAAATATGGGCTTCAGAAATAAAGAGGAATCTGTCAGGAGAGCATGTATAGCTCTGTATCTGTAGCCAAAAAAACCCGCACTTGTTAATACTGAACTACAGACCTAAAGAGACTTAACCAGTCAGTCACTGGCACAGCTGGAGGGGTCCCCCTTACCTGGATGGGTCCATGTGCATGTTAAATAGAGAACAGAACAAAATGCATACCTTTGCAGGCAGGCTGGCTTCGGAAAACTGTGCTGCAGTTTGTTGCTCAGTTCTTTCTCCTAAAGTGAGAAATCAGATGAACCTTCTGAGAAACAGGCCTGGAGTGTTCAGCTCAAGTCCCTGCACATGGAAATGAGTGGGCCTTACCCTGGGTACACATTACGATCACCAGCGGAGCTTTATGCTTTAAAAACATCGATGCTTTGGCTTCACCACTGAGAGTTAAATCACATTGGGGGTGGTGGTGGGGAGGAGGCGTGGGGGTTATTCCATTTCCTAGTGATTGTAGCTTACAGTTTGTATTGAGAACCAGTGCAACACATTGAGTTAATTACCACATAGTAACTTGAAAAGGGAAAAACTGTCTTATTTCTGTTAGCTCTCACTTGGCAGTTAGACCTTTACCCAGGAATACTTTAGACAGCAAGCCTTTTATATTTTTATTAACATATTTAGATTAATTTGGGTTAGAGGGGAACCTCTTGCAGTCGCTGGGGTGTGTCTGTAACCTCTCCACTACAGATGGGCTTTAGACGTGCCATTGTCACTTCAGACCAAAGTGTAACAGAACCTGAAGATGCTCTTCCCTGGACAGCTAGTAACTTACCTCACAGGAGGTTGCTCCCTAAGCCGAGAAAGCCTGAATCCATTTCACCTCAGCCAAATGTTATCATTGCCAAAGCTCCCATAATTCTGCCATTCATTTGTTTTTCTGAAATCAGTCTATAATTTGCTTGTCTTTTCAAATTAGTATTAAAAAAATTTCATTGTTTACATTGAACTGTGTTTTTACTTGCTGTTTTCATTTAAGTTTGTCATCAACTCCAGTGTTAGTTTGTCATTATATATTGGTATATTTATTGATGTTAATAATTGGAATACAATTTGACCCTCTGATTATCAGCTTACATCTCTTCCATGTTTAGTTATGTAATAAGGTAGCTACTTTGTAAGAGGTTATATGTGCATGTGAAATCTGCCTTTTAAGAAGAATTGTCTTTTTCCTCTGTCATTTCCCTTTTCAGAATGGGCAGCAACTATATCGGCACATATATTTGGGCTGTAAAGAGGAAGACAATGTTCAGAAAAACTATGAGCTACTTTATACTTCTCTTGCTCTCTTAACTATTGAATTGGCCAATGAAGAAGTGGTTATTGATCTCATTCGATTAGCCATTGCTTTACAGGTATGTTTTCATAACCTTTCATTGAAGAAAGCATTTTTTTTATGAGTTAGACATCATCTTTAAAGTATTATTGCCTTTATCCAAGGACATGAATTTTTAAAGTGAGATGTCTAGTTTTAAATCTAAAATACCCAAAGCTATGATCACATCCATTTATTCTTTTAACAAATGTTGAGTAAATATTGACCATGTGCTAAATATTGTTCAAGGCCATAGGAATACTGTGATAACAAAGACAGCATGGTCCCTGAGCCTATCCTAGCGGGGAAGATAGTCATTAAATAATAAGACTTACATATATGTAGTTGTTTAATTGGAGTTTATGCAGTAATAGGACAGTATAAAATGAGAGTATATATATATTTATTTTTATGTATCTGATATATATTTTGCCTAGCCCCCTCCACGTTTAGGAGAGGCTTTCCTAAAGAACTATTTGAATTGAGAGATTTAAGTCCCTTATAAATGGGCATTTATTCTCCTTTTAGAATTTTTTTTTAAATGTTTCTTATAAGGTGACATTTTTGTTAGCATTCCAAACTACTTGTAGTTTTTTAGAATAATCATAAAACGCTAATGAAGCGTAAGACCTTGATCTGTCGGTGTTTGTTTTTTGTTTTTTTTCTTAAAGGACAGTGCAATTATCAATGAGGATAATTTGCCAGTGTTCCATCGCTGTGGAATCATGGCGCTGGTTGCTGCATACCTCAACTTTGTGAGTCAGATGATAGCTGTCCCTGCTTTTTGCCAGCATGTTAGCAAGGTAATGTATTTAGAAAAGTCCTTGAATTTGATTTTTATACAGATGTGGTGAATTTTCTTCTAGTGATGATTATTTATAATTTTGATGATTATCAAATTGTTAAGATAATGCTGTAAAAGTATACTTGACTTTTCAATAGTAACAAAATCGATACTACAGCTATAACTGTGACTAGTGTTATATTTTCTTTGATGCCTGTTGTTGTGTTAGAATTTTTCTTGTAATGGTTGAGTAGAATATATGATTTTCTTCTAAAATACTTCATGTGATTTCTTATATAATTGTGAATAAACCATAATGAATCTTAGTATCTAATATTTCATTATATTATTTTTGTTGTTATTGTTTTAAGCTTATCTGAGTTAGATCTCAAAAGTTGAATAGTTAATATGCCTCTTAGAGATTTGTCCTGTGTCATTCAACTGTATTTAGCTTTTTCAGCAGTAACTCATTAGATAGTTACTTTCATGATTTAATATACATTTCAGAGCCCTTAACTTACCTGGCAGAAAGAATCCACTGCAATTTTTAATCTTTAAAGACATCTTTCAGGGAGAAGCTCGTTTTTATGAAATTGGAAACATGTCTCTCAGTCCTTGCTAAATAATATAGGTTTTTAGTGAATTCTAAGAAATAAAACTCATTCATTCATTAAACAGATGTTTGAGTTTGACATCTGTCATTAGAGATACAAGTGTTATGAAAGCAGGGTCCCCCCTTTAAGTGGCTCCCAGGTGAGTGGAGGAGCCAGACCTCACAAGACCACTGAGACCACCTGTACATGCTGCAGAAAGTCATACAGATGAGGGGAACAGTGAGGGCCTGGTGCTTGTGAAGGCATTTTGCATGTAGGGCATTGGAGAAAGTACAGGTTCTGATCCCTCTGTAGTAGGTTTAATCAAATGTAATGTATCCTCTTTTTTTCTTTACAACCTGTATTATTTTATTGTCGTGATTTTGTTACCTGCTGACTTTTTAAAACAATAAATGTGAAAACAAAATGAACTCTGCTTTTGGGCTCTAAATGTAGTTTAAATTCTGAAATAAAATGATGGTGTTTTTTACAAATGTTTAGTTTTCTGTGTTTTTAGTTTTGCACATTTTTGTGGCAGGGTCCTCAGGGGTAAGGTTTTTGATTTTTATTTTGTTTTGTTTTTGAATATTTTTCAGGTTATTGAAATTCGAACTATGGAAGCTCCTTATTTTCTACCAGAGCATATTTTCAGAGATAAGTGCATGTATGTTAATTCTTTACATTTTAAGGAAAGGGCACTGACTTGAGAAACCAATCAGTGATGATTATAAAGGAGTAAACCATCGTTAGAATCATTTTTTGGTGTTTTATAATACTCATCATTTTATGTTTCTGTCATTTAATTCACCTATCTTGTTTCTCTTGCTATAAAAGTTCTTTTACAGTATAAATGTAGACTCATGCACACATGGACTCAATCTTTGATGAAGAAAATTTATCTTACCTTTTTTTTCATCTAGAGATATATCTCTTAAATATAGCGTGTTCTGATATATAAGTGAACACTCCTTTAAGAGAATACAATATCCTGTTCAAGATTCTCAATAATAGATAACAATATTAATAAAACTATGGGAGAAAGAATGTATTAGGGAAGATCAGTGTTATACCCTGAATTTTTTTCTTGCTGTCCAAACAAAAAAATATATATGAAAAAATACCTTATTCAAACTTTTGGGCTCTAAAACCAGTTTAATATTGAAAGCATCATCATAAGATAATATTAAGCAGTTTGAAAGGTAAGTGAAACCGTAGGTCTTAGACAAGTGCCTCCTGTTACTTAGTTGGCTAATATTTCTTCATTAACAGTCATTGAGCTTTAGTTTTATTTTCTTCTCTCAGCAGATTTTTTTTTCTCAGTAGATTTTTAATAGCATGAAAGTTAAAGCTGGATTTAGTCCTCTTCATCATTTAATGTGTGAATACCAGCAGAATAATATAAGGCTGACTTCACCATTGGGGCATTACTGGGGAAAAAAATCACAGCAGAATGCTTCATATATTGGTCCACATACCATATGTTTTTAAAGAGCTCAAATTAGCCACCTAAAATATACTGATTTTTCTATTACTAATTATAGTTTATGTTACATTTATATTTATATTTAAGCCTTTATCTAGAATGTTTGTATGTTAACTTATTTTTGCTCAATAATTTAAATAATACTAAATGACTTGTTTTGATCAAATTGACAGGCTTCCAAAATCCTTAGAGAAGCATGACAAAAATTTGTACTTTTTGACCAACAAGATTGCAGAGTCACTAGGTGGCAGTGGCTATAGTGTTGAGAGATTGTCAGTACCATACGTACCACAAGTAACAGGTAAGAGGAGGGTCATTAGTACTCTTACTCTAGTGGTTACATGTCAGCAGTTTTTCTGTTAGCCTGGTTAGCAATGAAAGGTAATTATGTTTGTATACTTACTGGCTTAAAAGAGTTTACTTCTATTTTAAAATTTTGCTCTTGAAACCCTTTAGTAAATCTCTAAAGATGTGTATATGATTTTATCGTGAACAAATTGAATCCTCAAGGGATTATTGTTATTATTATACTTCATATATTGTTGACATTATTCTGAATAATATAATCCTTTAAACAAAGAAGCAAAATGAGATCTTTACTCTTTAACCAGTATTGTGTTTAACTTAGGAAATTGGTGAAAATTGTTTACTCAGTGATTTGTGACAATTGACCTTGATGAATTAGGTAATTTTTTTGTCATTTGAAAGAGTACAGACTATTTGCTATGTAAAGAAATCTGCAAACTTTTTAGGTTAAGAATATGTTTTCCACTGTGTATTATGTATTTCCTTCTTTTCATTGCCTGAGATAATTCTGTTTTATATCAAGGCAAAACTGCATGATGTCTTACATTCAGTTTTTACTTTGAAAACTAAAATCAAAGAATTTTTATCTTATACCTTCATTTTCATCTGATGACAGTATAAATATTAAATTTGTTAGAGAATCTAGTTTTTCCTTTGGGGATACCTCTGTTCTGTAAGAGAACTGTTTGATTTCAGTTAGGTAGTTTCTGCATTAATCACTAGAAGTAGTACAATCTTTGGAAATAGCTATCTTGTTTATAATGTGGATCCAAAATATATACATTTATTACAATGATAGTTGTTCATAATAGTCTGAGATGTTAATGAAAGCTTTTGAATTTTCTTTTAAATTCCATAGTTATAGAAAATTCTATTCCTTATGAGTTCCTTGGGGAATTGAAAGTGCTAAGAATAAAACATTAGTAGAGCTTTGTAATTTAAAAGAATTTTTAAAACAGACTTTTAAAATATTTCATTCTTATAATTTGGATTTAGCTCTCTTTCCTTCAGGCAAAAAACCTCATAAACCCAGGCACAAGTACAAAGGTAAATCCAAGTGTCAGTTTGGCCTGCCCTTTCCCTCACCTGTCCTCTAGGAAAATAGCTTAACAGTTTGCCTTCTAGAAAATGGAGCCAGTGGCCTGTGTATTTTATATAGCTGTAAGTTGAGTCATTATTTTGCTCTACCCTCCCCATAGCTGTAGTTTATTTTCACCCCTCGTTATTTCCTTTTACCCTGTTGCTTTAACTCTAAACAATTTTTAATGAAAATTATGATACTTTTTTTTTCAACAGGTGGTTTGCTCTTCCCATTTCCTTTCATCCCTGAAAATGATGTATTCTCTTTCTTAATGCCTCTCTTTCATTGACTAGAAGAATTCTGAGTATTTCAGCATATACTTAGTTATATAACTGCACAGAAATCTCTCAGTATGAATAAGGTTTTTCTGATTTATAAAGATTTTGATAGTTTAGAACCAGTCTGTGGCATGTGTGTCCTAGCTTAATGCAGAAAGAGTCAGAAGATGCAGTGAGACCTTATGGGATAATCAGTTGGTTATTAAATTTTCCTTTCACTGTATAACCATCAGATACTCATTTTTAAAAAATAAGGGATTTAAGAAGAATACATCAAAAGAAAAAAACAATATTTAGTTTGTTGTGTGTCATGCATATATAACCATCATCGTCAAAGTAGTAGCTGCCATTTATTATGCACTAACTGTATGCCAGTCACTGTGATAAGCACTTTGTATTTATGTTCTCTGTTAATTTGTAACGTAGTTTGGTAAGGAAGGTAGCATTATCCTTGTTTACAAATGAGGACAGTGAGGCTGAAATTAAATAATTTGATTAGGTAAGATCACTAGAATTAACTGCTTTTCTGTTCAGTTAGGTGGTTAAAAAGTTGATTTTGCCAACTGTGTGCTCAAAGATTGTTCAGTCATCCATATTGATCCAGATTGATTTTTTTTGTGAATTCCACCAGCCTTTATTGAGTGTCTACTGTATATCAAGCACTTATCTGATCTTTGGGGGTAGAAAGATATTAAGATTCAGTCCCTATCCTCAAGGATTAAAATCTGGTGGAGAAGACAGACAAACAATTGAAATATAATGGTAACTGGTTCTAAAGAAAGAAGAATGGTCTGCCTAAAGCTTACTGAACTGTTGGTGACTGACATGCAGTAAGTGATCGATAAGTGTTAGCCGATTATTGCATTTTTCTTTTATCTCAAATCAACCTAGAATTTGAGTTAATAGTGTATATCTAGGTGTGTGCTAAGTGCTCCTTTGTGATAGGGGTACAGTGTTTAATGAGTATTTACAGTGTGTCAGCTGCTGTGCAAACAGAAGCAGAAATGAACAAGACAGATAGAGGTTCCTGCTTTCACAAAACTTACATTCTTTCCTAACGGGGTTCTTAATCTGGACCACAGAACACAGAGGGTGATTTTGAGTGTCATTTTTCTCAGTTCTCCCAAGATGGCACGTCACCAGTTTTATTCTAGATGCACAGGAAAGAAGTTAATTCATTATACACTTTGTCTAGCAGGACAATTAACTGGACGATTGCAATATGCCTTAAAGGCTATGATGAGAGAGGTTTGGGGTCCTCAGGCAGCACCTAGGAGAGTGTTTGGTCCAGGTTTGGTGAGACAGGGATGTCTTCCAGAGGAAAAACATCCCCAAGCTGAGCCTGAAGCAAGTGTTAGGCAAGTGTACTGTGTTTCATGCAGAAGTAATAGCATATGTGGAGGACTGGAGGTAGGCAAGAACATGGTTTTTCAAGGACCTAGTATAAAGTTAGTCTACTTGGGAGTGAATTGGAAGAGTAGGGCTGGGAATTGTGAAACTGGGTTAAATAATTTGAACTATTCTGAAAGCAGTGGGGAGTCACTAAATGATTTTAAACAGGGAATGGCATGAAAAGAGTGGCATTTAGAAATATTACTCTGGTTGTAGTTTCGCAAACTGAAGACAGGGCAGCCATTTAGAATACTCTTCAGTAATCCCCAGGAGAGATGGCAGTGGCCTGTACCAAGGAGGTCTCGGTGAGAATACAGGGAAGTAAGGGGACTCTAGAACATTTGCAAAAGAGCATATGTGAACAGCTGACTGATATGGGGGAACAGGGAGAAAGCCAAGGATTTTTGTCAGCGTTTCTTCTTGGACACTTTGGTGCTTGGCACAGCCCCAGGAGGAAGAGCAGAGTTTATTTGCTGCTTCGTTTGCTTGGTTTTTGTCGTTTCTGTTTTCGTTTTAGGAAGGATGGGTGGTGTGACTGGATTTAAGTGAAGAAAGAAATAAGTATGCATTTCAAATGTAACTGTCTATAAGTAGTTTTGAATCTTGGGTGATAGAAGGATGGAGTTTTTATTAACAGAAATGAATAGGGAAGAGGGGCTAATTTTGGAATTCAGCCTTTTGTTGGGTGTTTTGGACAGTGGAGCATCTGAGTAAGGTGGAGGTCAGGGCTGGGTTTTGCGTGAGAGATTAGAGATTATAGTGAAAATTTTGAAATTAGCAGTAAAGGGAATTTTGAATTTTGCAAGAACTTTCAGGGAAGATGACTTTTCAAAGTAAAAAAATGAAAAGAGAATAGAATGGCTTTTTCTACCCTAGCTTGGTGACCCCATGTCCTCATATATAAGGTAAGAACCATAGGCCCTAAGCCATTTCATTCAAATGGGATATATACATGAAAAACTACAAAATTCCATATCAATATAAGAATGGTATTAGTATTTTTTTTATGTCTTAATCTTCCAGTTGGCATTTTGAATTTTGTTAATTTGTTTTATTGATTAAAGGTGCTTATAATACATGGATGCCTTTATCTGCTTTATCAAAACTTCCATTATTTTCCAACTAATATCTGCTTATAAAAGTATTTTCATGTATATATCCCATCTCTCTTTGTAGAAGCTTTGTTTTAAAGTTTGTTTTAAAAATAAAAGATTGTCTTTTATATTACACTGACCTTTTATTCATGATGACAATGGTTTTTTAGGTTCTTTTTATTTTATAAATATGCATTAGCTGTAGGTGGAATTTTGTGTTTCTGTATAAGACCAAAAAAGTATATCTGTATAAGTAGTATCAGCATTAAACTAACATTTTGAATTTCGTGTAGATAAATTACCCACGAAATTTCATTTTGCTCAGTTAGCGTTTTAATTGAATCTGAGTGGTGTGGTAGCCCTAATTACACTTATGATTTATTATATACAATTAGGTAATTTCCTACATCTTATTTTTTATATAACCGTAGAAAATTATATTGAGTGATTTAATGTAGTTCTGTGTTATACTTGTATTCAGACTATTTTCTCTATTCTTTAGCCATCTGAATGCAGTTATATGTACATTATACATAAATACACCAGATGGCAGCAAAGTATCACTGAGGGAAGTCAGGCCTAGCTCTCTCTAAGTATTGCTTCTAAAACCCAGGTTGTAAGTAAAAACAAAAAGAAAAAACGATGATTGCCGTTGTGAAGAGTGGATTATAAGAAGCAGAGAGGGAGGTGGTATGGGAAAATGGAAAGGGTATAGAAATAGTGTCTAGCACTACCTCAAACCACCTTGAGGGAGGGAAGCAAGGGTCTCCCAGAGGGTGTGCACGTCAGATACAGAGATAGTGATGGGGCACTTCTTACTGGCAGGACGGTGCAGTCCACAGAGGCTACAGTAATGCTGTATTTCAGCAGGCTTTGAAAAGCAGGTCAGGAACAGACATGAACAGCCCATGGAAGCAGGGGAGTTATCTTCTGAAAACTCTATTTTGGAAATCTTACTTTTGTATGGATGTACAAGATGTCTGATATAGTTGTATCTGAGCTTTTTCTGTCACCTAAAAACAGGTTGTTCTATAGGTCAGAAGAAAGAACTTTCCGAGAATATAGTATAGAGTTTCCCACTGAATTTCATTGTCTTCCCTTTTAAAATTCCTAGTCTTTCTTAACTCTTTGCCACTATACTTCCCTTCCTTTCTTATTGATTTTTGCCACTCAGTGATCCCTCTCCTGCCTCTGCATTTCTCCGTTCTATTTTATTTTTATCTTAGGCTTCAATTTGACTCTTCTCTGCAACCCATCGGCCTTTGTATATTAACCTAGAAATTCTTGTGTGGGTGAGAAGCAGGCTATTATTTATTCCTCATTTTGAGTTCTGGTAAGACCTTGAAAGTTGGCCTGTTTAGAGGGTAAAATCAAGTCAGCAGTGATGACCACATACTATTTTGTGGCAGTTCCATTGATGTTTGGTCATTAGGTTTGGTGACTTGTATTAACACATAGGATCATGAAGAGAAATTAGCGAAAGTACAGTATCTAGGCTACCTCAGTGACGGCCATATGCAGGAGGCAAAATATTTCCAACCTGAAAACTGTAGTCAAACAGAGTGTAATAATTTGTCCCAGTCAGATATATGTTCACTCTGTACCGCCAGCCTTCACACAGCCGAACCTGAGTAACTGCCGTGTGATAGATGCAGAACAGAGTCTCCTACTGAATTTCTTGTATAGTTGGGGAGATAAGACATTAATTTACGTTTGTACTTCAGGGCCCAGCAGATGACTAAAGGGCGATAGTAATTGAAGAGTGATAAGGAAAGATCAGTCATAACTGACAGAAAATGTTTGTAGCTACAAGAAAGGGATAAGTAAAAGCAATTCGAGTAATATTTAAGATTTAAAAGAAATGATGTAATGTTTAGCATTGAAAGATAAGAATCTTTACAGTGGGGAGGACATAAGAAAGGGCAGGTAATAAAGTGTCTCCAGTAGGAGTTTCTGTTCGTAGAAAAGCATGTAAGGCAGATGTGCCAAAGCCTGCTTAGAGACTGGAGAACAGGCGTGCTTGCCTTGAGCACGAGGTAAATTGGGGAGCAGTTGAAGTCACTGTTGGCAAGATCTGACTGGAGAACCCCAAAGCCTTTTTTACTTCATCCAGCAGTGGGTAGATTTGCTTGGGGGAGTGATGTGATGAGTGTTTTAGTGCTTAAGAAGCTTATAATAAGATGGTGGCATACAGGGAAAATTCTAGAAAGGCCTGTTGTCAGTCAGAATGGACTGGGTCAGGGGTTCTCAATGGCGGGTGATTTTGCCCATAGCAGGGAACGTTTGTCAACCCTAGAGGCATTTTTTTTTTTTTTTTGGGGGGTACACCAGGTTCAATCACCTAGAGGCATTTTTAGTTATCACCGCTGGGGCAGGCCTGTGGGTAGAGGTGGGGATGCTGCTAAACATCCTGCAGTGCGCAGAACAGCCCCCACGACAAGGATCATCTGGCCCCAGGTGTCAGTGGTGCCCGGGTAAGAAACTCTGGCTAAGCTCTGCTGTGAGAACAAACGATCATAGGTTCTTAGTGCTTTAAAACAGTAAAGATGTATTTATTGCTCCAACTAACTAGGCGTAACTTCATAGCATCCATATTCTGGAATCCAGGCTGATGGAGCAGCTGTGACCCGGAACGTTGCTCATACTTTACTAGCCAGAGCTAGTTACATAGTCCCTCCTAACCACAGAGAGGCCAGGCATTGCAATCCTGCTGTGTCCCAGAAAGAGGGTAAATTGCTATATTTGATTAACGGCATTAATTACTGCCATGGAAGGCTACCTTGGAGTAGAGGAGTAGTCTAAGAAAGAAACCAATTTCTTTATATTGGCCTTCTTTTAGTTTATTCTTCACCCCTTTAGCAGAATAAAATCACAGTACAGTTGACCCTTGAACAGCACAAGTTTGAATTGCACAGGCCTGCTTATACGCGGATATTTTTCCATAAATACGTACTGTGATACTATATGATCTGCAGTTGGTTGAATCTGTGAATGCAGAACCATGGATACAGAGGGCCGACTAAAGTTGTAATGCAGTGTTTTGACTGTACAGGGGTCAGTGCCCCAAACCTCCATGCTGTTCAAGGGTCAACTGTATATACAAATGAAGAATAGAAAGGTGGAGTGTTGCCAAATTACAGAGTGACTGCTGTTCAACTAAGATTCTAGACCTGAGCTTCCCAGCTGTTACTGGGAACCTTACAGGTGTGTCTGGATATTGATCACCTTAGTTCTTCAGGTAGCCAGGTCAGGCCTGGGGTAGTCAGCTTGCAGTACAAGCAGCTCTTCCATTTACCTCCATGTGCCTTACATGTATTATAATTTTATATGTGTACTTCGATGTGAAAAATACTCGGGAAGCCCAGCATTAGTCAGGAGGCTGGATTTGTTTTAAAATGATAGTTTAGTCTGAAAAAGGTTTATTTTAGAAACAACGGTACTGGCAGTATAGGAGGGAGTGCTGTGTTAGACCAGTTAGGAAGCTATCCTCAGATCTAGGTAAGAAAAGACAAAGATTTTTGAATGATAGCGCTCTTGAAAAATAAATACGGCAGTGTGGAGATAAAGGGGGTTTATTAGGGGTGTTAAAATTGGGTTTAGAACATGGCAGATGGGCTTGATGAATAGAGAATTGGGAAGTTGGAACTGGATATGGAACTGGGGATATGGAGGGCTGACTGTGGAGTTCTGTGCTGATGTTCAACTGTGCGGGGGTGTTAGAGCCCCTAACCTCTGTGTTGTTCAAGGGTCAACGGCATTAAACTGAGTTCACCCATCAATTTTATCTTTTTAATCTGCTTCACAAAATTTAAGAACACACTGTTTTATATATTTAGTAAGAGCAAAAAAGACAAACTGTCTTAATTTTCTGAAATTTTCTGAAATAAGTGGAGTTTGTAAATGACATATCATTTCTAACTAGCAAATAATGGGGAAATTTTTTTCAATTTTAGATGAAGATCGACTTTCTAGAAGGAAAAGTATTGTGGACACTGTATCCATTCAGGTGGATATCTTACCCAACAGCATTCCTTCTGATGATGTGGTAAGTTGCTGAAAGTTTATGACCAAGTACTATCTTGAGATAGACATCGCTTTAAAAGTTTTTGCCCCTCCACACTTTTAAGCAGTAGCAAATACAACTCTGAATTATCCTCAGAGTCAACAAAAATTGTTAGTAGAAGTTAATCTCATTTAGCCTTGAACTTATTTATAATTTATTTTACTGAACTCATTTCTGATACCTTTAAAGATACATAAACTTAATATTATGTGTTAGGATATCACTAGATTTCACAGTGTAGTAAAAGGAATCATAAGATAGAACTTAGTTTTTTTATAAGTAAGAGATGCTACACAAGGCCTGTTATTAAATAGGTAGGCCCTCTAATCCTATTTATTTTTAAAGATTTATGAAACATAAGTTGTGAGAATAAATGGAATTAAACACTCTTATGTAAAGCCAAATGCTCACTACTTTTAGAAAGTTTCAAAATTTAACCTATGAGAGAAAAATTGTTTAAATCATTCTGGATTGTGAATATAGTGGGTTTAATGTAGGCTAAGCTGTATCAGTGACCTGTGTACTCTTTAAGGAGTTATTTGAAACGTCATAGATTTAATGTTCTCCTCCTGTTTCAATAGAGCACAAGAGTGTACCCTCCTGAGTTATAGGAAGAAAAAGCAGCCAGTTTCTCTAGGACTTATCCACACAAGTCAGCAGAGACTTTTTTGATAGTCAAGTAAAAGTGCCGACGTGCCATGTCAAGTCAGCCTCCTCCTTGTGGTTTATCCATTGTTTGCCTTCCTAGGTATTTCATTTTCTCGTTGGTACAGTGTAAATAATTAAAAGAATATCCACATAAGAAAAGGGGAAGGAAGTTGTCTGAATTCATGCTTTCTCAGCCTCCATTCTCCCTCCTGCTTCCAACCCCATCAGTTAATTTGTCTTCAGGAATTAAAACTATTTGGTGGCCGGGGTACAGCCAATTAATTTATATGTTTTATGCTTTTTAACTCCCTATTATGTAGAATTAATCACTTTTATCAAGAAATTATCTGTGGAGCAGGGGAGTAATTGGAATAGGCAGTTAGTGTTCATTTTGGAACTTGGGACTTTTAGGTTGATTTAAGGTTGGTTTCTTACCAGTTTAAGACTCAAGAAAAGCATCTTCCCTAAATTCCACCTCTTCAAAGCCACTTTAATCCTTATCCTCCTTACTAGCAAGAGGTTACCTTGCTCACTATCTGTTTTAATGATTATGAATTTGCTGCTATTACCTTTTGAGGGAAGAAATTCGTCCAAAGCCTAACTTTATACTTGGCAACAGTGCAGTCTGTTTTTATTGACTGGTATTTTTCCATTTGCCTTTTGTTAACTATTTTATTTCTTTTAAAAATACGTATATAGCGCCTCAGATGGTTGCAAAGAATCAGTCTATTTTGATAAAAAGAGCTGAAAAAACATTTGCATGAAGATATAATGTAGGGGAAGATTCTTGAGCATGAATTTTACATTAAAAGTTCATTAATATATTTGTTAACTTATTAAAGATCCTTTTGTTTTATCTTTGCTATAACTATAAATCCTAAGTCAAATATGCCTCACCCTCAGTGTTTGAAAATTTAAGAACAGTTTAATATAAGGTTTACTTGAGCACATTGGAGTTTCAAACTCATTTACCATTATGGTATCTGATTTTGTGTGTTAGGAATGGTTGTTTAAATACCAGAAGAGAGAATAACAGTACCTTCTGGGCTAAAACTAATTAATTTCATTACATGGACAGGAGAAATTCTCATCAGTTAGGTATTCACCAGTTAATGGTGTAACAAAATATCAAACTGAGAATAAGTATGTTTGCTAACAGTGAATCAAATTAAAAAATTGCTCCTTTGAAAAAACGTTATTTCATCAAAATTATTTGAAATTGTATGTCCGTAATCCCACTTAGTCCTCAGATATATTTAACACCTGCTTTTAGAGCTTGTGACTTTTTTAAAAAGAATGTTGTTAGATGGAGATCATAGCAAAACTTTTGTTTTCCCCAGATATAACTCAGCTGATTACTATGGTCTGTTAAAATACCTGGTCCATTTCTGAAGTCTGTCAGTTCTAACATTTACAATTCAAATTTTAGCCCACAGTGAATCACTTAGTGAAATTCTAAAAACTGCCCTATATACGTAAAAGATAGCTAAATTAAATTAAGGTATTCAAGAAGGTAAATCGCTAAAATAGAATAGAGGCGTCTCTGCCTCCTGAAGTTAAATGATCAGCTTGACTAACAGCATAAAGCACCATAGGCGTGATTCTTTGATCTCTGGTGCTCTCTCTGAGCCCCATCAGCACAACTGATATGCATAGTGGATATGAGTAAAACCTGAAATCATGACTCAGTTCTTCTCTAAAAGGTAATAGTCAGTGCTTGATTATTTGGGGAATGGATGGGAGGTTATATGTATTAAATTTTGATTACATATTAAATTTTTTATACAAAATTAAGTCACTGTTTGACTGAGAAGAATTGTCACTTATTCTAGGACAAATTACGTATCTTTCTTTTATACATACATACTCCTGCCTTTTTCTCAAATACAACTGAAGGAACCTATACGTGTGCCAACAGAAGAAGAACACTCGCGTCAAGTAAATACTAGTCAGAACCTGCTATGCTAAGTGCTGTAAAATTACTGAGGTATCAGTGGAAGCGACATAACAACTAGTCTGGTTGGAAAAAGATGAATAGCAGATTTTATGCAGCCCAAGGGCGTTGTACAGTCTAAGTTAGAGTTATAGGTCGTGCATTAGGCAGAAGTCGTAAAGAGTAAAAGGAATGTTGAAACTCCTCTGGGATCATGCCTTTGCACCATTTCTCTGTAACTGCAGCACAGCCAATGTTTTCTATAGACTTGGAACAGGCTGTAGTTTGCTTAAGCACCAAATGAAGTAGGTGGCATGTATTTAGCAGCTACTTTGTATGGAAAACATGAGTCATTAAAATTAGTGTAAAGAAATTGCTCTTTTTAAAAAATAGAATGCATAGAAGGAAAGAGTAGGAGACAGGATTGAAGCCAAGTTACAGAAGGTTTTATCACCAGGCTGAGGGCTTTGTGTATACTTTGGTAGAAAGTGGGGAAACACTGAAATTTGGACCGTGTCATTATCAGAGTTGTCCCTTCATAAAAGGTGTGACTAAGCTACATTAGAAAGAAGAGACTGAAGGTAGAGAGGCCAGGTGGGAGATGCTTATGATAGTTTGCACTTGAGGTGACGAGGGGCTGGAGTAGCCAGGCTAGAGATGAGGGAGAGGAATAGGAGAGCAGGAGTTTCCGATTCTGGAGGCAGAATACGGAGGACCAACAAGGAACTTAAAGGGATTTAGAGGAAGGAGGTTAAAAAAAGGAGAGGGACAGAGTGACTTGGAGGTTTTTGATGCTGGAAGAATGCATCATCATTATCCAAATTAAGGAAAACAACAAATAGAAAAGAGTTATTAGATAAAATACTTTAGCTCTTCACTTATCCGGGATTGAACAGTTAATAAGTAAAACTTCTCCCTAATAAGAATCTTGACCTTCTAGCTTCTCCTGTGTTCTTTCTCCTATACTATAGTTGTTTCTCAAAAGTGTAAAGCTCTTAACCAGTTGCAAGAACAACTTTGAACTACTAGATTGCTTCTAGGTGCAAATAATTGACCAGCCAGAGCCTAATCTTGTATATCTGCTCCAGATATCTAGAACAAAGCAACTGAAGATTCCCAAGTTTAATCTGACTTCAACTAGAAATATGAACCCTCAGTTAAAAAACTGAGGTAGTGGAACCCTTGCTGCTTGATTCCCAGCTAAAGCCTTTGTATTACAGAGAAGCTAAGGTGCAAAGCATGAAGTCTTTTGCTTTCATTAGTCTTGCTGCCTTAGACTTAGCAAAAAGAAGCTCACAAGCTAAAATTAGGGATGACCAGAGTCCCAGGCAAGTACTCATGTATCATTTCTTAACTTTTATTCAGAGATACTGTAGTAACTGAATATGTTATTCCTTCTGAAAATGTGCTAGCGCCACAGAAAGTATTGCTGACTTTTTTTATAGCGCTTGATTTCATACCTTTTATATGTCTTAAAGCACAAGAGATTTGAAAGCTTCAAGTAAAAGGGTGTTTCTGGAGAATAAGGCTTGGTGATTGACCTTAAAAGATCCAGAATATGATTAAGATATTGGTTAACTATACTCATTGAACCCTTCCCAAAGTAGTGATTCTTGCTTTTAAACCATTTAAAGTTTTAAGATTATTTCACTTTTGATTTGTAAACTGTATGTGGTACCTTAAAACTATGGAGGGTATGGAATACTTAGTTTTCATTTATTACATAGCTGAAGCTGCATTTATATATAATCTCTTCCTTGAATATTAGTTGGGTTGCCTTAAAGGTTGCTAATTCTGCCAGCCTAACATCAGTCTATGGACTTGTTTGGGGAACCACTGCGGTAGGCCATTGTTAAAACCAGTGAAAACATGGAGATTATTTGATACTGTTGAGTATAATCACAAATCCAGCCAACACAAAAGAGAGAAAATATTTGTAAAAGTTCTTAGATGACCTATAATTGGGTGAAGGTATCGTTTACATAGACCTTTCTTAACTCTTTTTTTACTTAAAATCACTTTTCTCTAGGTTAGTAACACTGAAGAAATCACCTTTGAAGCATTAAAGAAAGCAATTGGTGAGATTTTTGCTTGTTAAGTCTCCTAGTATTTTCCTAGCTTATCTTTATCTTACTGCTTGTTTAGATGCCGTAATTAACAGAGGCAGTGTGACAAATGTATGTACTATTGATTTGTATATAAATATATAATCACTTTATTAGCTTATGTTCTTCAGGCTTTTGTAATTGTCCTGTCTTGTCATAGATAATTATTTTCCTTTGTATAGACTGACTTTTCTAGAACTATGAAAGCATATCACCATGTATTTGAATGCCACCCTTATTTGGTGGCCAGTATTCAGGCTGCCTGAATTTATGAGAAATAGTCAGTATATTTCCTTTTATAGGAGATAGGCAGATGAAAATTCTGAGAGAATTAATAGAGTGATTTTTAGTAGGCATATAACAGCGTAATTAGTGTGTTTCTAATGGGGTAAGAGAAAGGAGCTGGCTGAAATTGTCAGCAGGCATGATAGTGTATCACATTAATCCTTGCGATTTTATCAGTGAGAACATTGAGGCAGAGAAATTAACAACTCTCCTGAGATCACACAGCTAGTAAATACCGAAGCCAAATTTCATACACAGGTCTGACTGACTCCGTAATCTTTTCGCTTATCTTTGCACTTATCAGTAGTACTCTGATTTTTTTCTCCTGTGGCCTTTATGGAAATAAATTTTACCTTATATAATTTGTCTCCTTTAAAAATTTTTGAAATGATTCTTTCAATTAAGTATTAATATATATTCCTGCTAGGCTAATGATACCTTGATCTCAATTCATTTCTAATTGGTAAAGCAATAGAGGGTGGAAATTGACTTTCATCATAGAGAGTGGAAATTGGCTCTCAGTTTTTAAGAAATAGTAGAATAAGAAAATCATTATCAAGGGAAGTGAAGTGCTCTAGTACCCATCATACGTGAAATAAGATCTAACCTTTTTCAGCTTAATCTATTAGAGGATTTTTTTTTCTTATTGTAATATAATATCACATTTGCCAAAATGAAATTAATTGAATTTAGTAAGCAATTTTTGAACACCCATTATATACAACATACTTTGAGACATTTAAAAATTAGTAAGATGTGCTGAGGAATTTACAGTGGCAGCGGTTCTCAAAGTATGTATTTGGATCCCTGGAGCCCCAGAGGGACTCTTTCAAGGGATCCTTCAAGTCAGAAAGTATTTTCAGCATAATACTAAGACATTATTTGCCTTTGTACTGCATAGATTAACGTGAATGAAGGCATCAACCTGGACTAGTGGTCATTGCATTCTTCAGCACCACCGAGTCCCAGTTACTTTTAAAAGGCACGGTTTCTCTTAAGAATGCCCTTGAAGAATCAGTACAGATGATTAATTTTATTAATCGTATCCCATGAATACATGCCTTTGGGAAGCACTTCTTTGATTGCTTTGATTTGCAAGCAGAACTAGTTGATTTTTATAAGGAACATCACTTTTACTTTAAAAAAAAAAGACAGAAAACATATGGTATTTGAAAGGAAGCTGTCACTTCAAGAGGAAAAAAAAACACCCTGACAATATGTGCTCCCGATGATAAAATTAGCATTTTTTAACAAAATTAGAATTTTGAAGTTTGTGTCTGCCACTCTGAGTATGACAGTTCCCCAATATTTATTTAAAGACTTTTCTAATGAGGTCAGTGGTAATAACTAACAAATGTGATTTTAGAGAGTATTTTACAGTGAAATATGTCTGCATTTAGAATATCTGCGTAAACCAGTGGAGCAGTATTCTAGATAACCATTGCATGATGCTACAAAATCATGCATGAGTAAAGCTCTATTCAAAGTGTAGAACAGATTAACAGATGTTAATATAACCGGTAACAAAAAGTTCATTAATAAGGTTTCAAATTCCATATTGCAACTAACTTTTAAGAGACTACCACTTGTCAGGTTTTGTTGTAGTGTCTAAGAAGAAATAGCTATAATTCTGTGAAAAGGCTGTTGAATTACTCTTTCCCAATACATACCTGTGTGTGTTTAGTTTTTCTTTATATACTTCAATCAAAATAACATATTTGAGTGGATTAAATGTGTTTGCAGATAGAATCCAGCTGCCTTCTATTGTCAGACAAAGAGATTAGCAAAAATATAAAACAATGCCATTCTCTTCACTAAATTTTTTATTTTAGAAAATATGGTTATTTTTTCATTAAACAAATATTATGTTATAGTAGTTTCATTTTTTAATGAATTGAATGAATTTTTTTTTATAAAGTTACTTTGATTAACCAACTCTTTTTGTTTGTTTGTTTGTTTTATTGGCTGTGTTGGGTCTTTTTTGCTGTGCGCAGGCTTTCTTTTAGTTGCGGTGAGTGGGGGCTACTCTTCGGTGTGGTGCGCGGGCTCCTCATCGCCATGGCTTCTCTTGTTGTGGAGCACAGGCTCTAGACGTGTGAGCTTCAGTAGTTGCAGCACATGGGCTCATTAGTTGTGACTCACGGGCTCTAAAGCGCAGGCTCAATAGTTGTGGCACACGGGCTTAGCTGCTCCACGGCATGTGGGCTCTTCCTGGAGCAGGGATCAAACCCGTGTCCCCTGCATTGGCAGGCGGATTCTCAACCACTGCGCCACCCAGGAAGCCCTGAATAAATTTTTTTTAAGTCTCATTTTTATATTCTAATATGGAAAACATCAAATGATGTAACACGTAAAGAAAGCTATTTGGCTTTCTTAATAATTTTTCAGAGTATAAAGGAGTCTTGAAACCAAAAAGTTTGAGAACTGCTAATGCGTGGAAACCAAAAAGTTTGAGAACTGCTAATGCATGGACTAATGCATGGAAAACAAACTTGCTGCCTGCAGGCCAAATTCAGGTGGACGTATTATTTTCAGAAATTGAATTTGAATAAAGACCAGGGATGTATGCTCAGCTTGCCCAAGTCCTGTTTTCCTACTGCTTTGTCTGCCATAATTTAAACATTTATGTTTCCTGCCTGGCTGCTGGCACGTTTGAGCTTGTGACCCTGGTCTAGTGAACACTGGAGATGTGATCATAATTCTATATTATAGTCATTCAGAAAAAGTACATAAATTCTACAACTTTGTTGACCTGCCACAATTTCAGAGGAGGAAAAAACCTATTTCCTTGGTACTTGTTATTTCTACTTTTTAAAACTAGCTAACTGTTACCTACAGTTTATCTACCTGAAGAACAGTTCTGTTTGAAGAACCTTGAACAGAATGCATTTCGTCTTACGAAATTCTTGACCAGGAAAATGAAAAAATGCTAAAGAGTTATTGAGTTGTTACAGTAGACTATCAACAACTAAGGCATTAATTAGCCTTCTTTTCATATTCTTAAGCAAATAGACACCATTATTATATCAGTAGTATCAAAAAGATAGACATTTATTATTTTATTATCTCACAAACTTTGGCCAGACCACACATCATCTTACTATTAAAAAAAACCCTTTTCAAATTGTAGAAGATAAATGGAAAAGGCTAAAACAGTATGGTTCCACATGACCCTATCTGTATCGCACTCATGCCATTCATTGTCAAGTTTAACAAACTTTGTTTTTCGTTTTGGTTTGGTTTTTTAAATTTTTGACGGTGTTGGGTCTTTTTTGCTGCACATGGGCTTTCTCTAGTTGTGGCGATCTGGGGCTACTCTTCGTTGCAGCATGTGGGCTTCTTATTGTGGTGGCTTCTCTTATTGTGGAGCACAGGCTCTAGGCACGTGGGCTTCAGTAGTTGCGGCACACGGGCTTAGTTGCTCCGTGGCATGTGGGCTTTTCCCAGACCAGGGATCAAATCCGTGTCCCCTTTATTGGTGGCGGATGCTTAGCCACTGCACCACCAGGGAAGTCTCCAAACTTAATTTAGTACCTCATACGTGCAAGGGCATGATTATTAATAAAAGAATCATCCTTCAGGAAGGGCCTTGAAGTTGTTTGATTTGTAGGAAGTTGTCATGCTTCTGCCTTTTTTGGTAAAAGAGACAAAGGTAGTCTATGAAAAAGAGTTTTGTGCTTTGTAATTTTTTAATATTTTTATATGTTTGCTTTCTAACCTTAACTAAGACATTTTAAGGATGTTACACTTTGCTTTTTTCCCTATACAAGTAGTCCTATAAATTACCCTTATTTTTTATTTATAGATCATTTGCTCTTATGGTCATTGGCAAGGTTCTATGAAATTCTTTATTCCTTTTAATGGGTCTTTTTAAACATTTATGTAGATACCAGTGGAATGGAAGAACAGGAAAAGGAAAAGAGGCGTCTAGTGATAGAGAAATTCCAGAAAGCACCTTTTGAAGAAATAGCAGCACAGTGTGAATCCAAAGTAAGTGAACACATGATGAAGGGGGTGGGAGTGGAGTTTGATTTTGTAGAAGTTTTTATGGTAATTGGTAGGTGGGTTCCAAGCTTTAAGCAGATGTCAGTAGAACTCAAGGTAGTGCATTATATAGGGACTGGAAACTATGAAGATGAAGCTATGAAGCCTAAATAATTTCTTTGTGTAATGTAAGCTGATGGGAATGGCAGATCCCAAATTAAATGTTAATAATTGTGGTTGCTTTGAAACTTTTTTTGCAATGGTTTTCATTGATTTGGCTGTAGATATGTTGTTTTGTGTGCCTATCCATTTGTCTTTACCAGTAAGACTAGGAAAGAAATAAAAGATAAACTTTACGTTAAATTCCAGTGTATGAGACAGATAAAACCAAAACATTAAAGCATTCTGTACTGTCAGCTTAATAGTTACAGTTACGCTTTGTCCTTTAAATCACACTTGTATTATTACATATGGGTATTCGGAAAATAATAGATCCATTCTTAGCATTTTTTTTCTCTTTTTTAGGCAAATTTGCTTCATGATAGACTTGCTCAAATATTGGAACTCACAATACGGTAAGGGTTTTGGTACTACACAAGCAATAAAACAACAAAATAGAAACTATTAGACCCCTATAAATTTGTGGCTTTTTAAGTAATTGTGCTTTTCATTTAGGGTAAACACGAGGTCATATTGGTCTCTTTGTCATAGTAGTTCTTCTGTTTATTGGATGGTCTGATACCATTTCTTGTACAGGTGGCTTCTAGCTTTTCTAGCTTTCCCTTTTAGACCATTTATTCCTTTAAAATGGTTCTATATGGACATTTGAGTAATTGGGAGACTCTCATTCTAATGATACGTTTAACAAGGTATTGAAAATTTCTCAGATTTAACCATTATGACCTATAAAAACTACAGTTTTACATGGTTCAACCTCGTAGTTCTTTCCAGGGCAGTAACAATTCTCCCTGTGGCTCGCTTGAATTATTGATCTTTACTTGAGTTTTCCTACGTTGTGTCTGTTTGAGTCCTGTTATTAGTTATAGTTGTCCCTCCATATCCACAGATTCTGCATTCACAAATTCAACCAACTGTGTATCAAAAATATTTGGGAAAAAAATCCCAGAAAGTTCCAAAAATCAAAACTTGAATTTGCTGCATGCTGGCAACTATTTACATAGCATTTACATTGTATTAGGTATTATGAGTCATTTAGAGATGATGTAAAGTGTAAGGGAGGATGTGTGCAGGTCATATGTCAATACTGCTGCATTTGATATGAGCATTCCAAGGATTTTGTTATCTGTGTCCTGGAACCAATCCCCTGTTGGATACCATTGAACCATTGTATTTTATGCTTTAGAAACAAGGTATCTAACATTGGTTATTCTGTGTGTATGGACACACATTATTATGTAATGAAGCACATGACAGAGGGAAAGAAAAACTCCAGGTTCCATCTAAGGAAAGAACTTCTGCATATTCTTATATTGACTTCAGTGTGGAGACTGGTCTGTGTATAAGATGGCATAGTAAAGGAGCCATAGATAGAAGCTGTGCTTCTGAAATTTTTTTCTATATCAGCTGTATCTTTTATATTTTCAGCTGATTAACTAAATCTATTTTGTTTCAAACCCTGTATCCTATAAATAGAATAAACAGGTAGATGCTTTAGTTCACTTGCTTTTTTTTCCCAGCCTTTTTTCTGCCTTCATATGCAAGGCACCTTTTCATCAGTATAACATCTTATTCTAGGCATTTACCACCATTTCTGCCACCCTCCACTAGGCTGAGAATCACTCATTTATAAAAGTTCAGTACGGAGAATCAGACTAAAATATGCAACATGCTATATACCTTGGACTCAGGGAAAATTGCTGGGTATGGGCATTTACACACAGCCTAAAAGTTGGGAGTTAAAGTTTTATTTGGGGACCTTCCTGAGGACTGTAGCCCGGGAGACAGCCTCTCAGATGCTTTGGGGAACTGCTCCGAAGAAGTAGGGGAGGAGCCAAGATATATAGGTGTTTTTGTTGGGAAAAAACATATAGTCAAACATCAGAAGATTACTGCTGATCACAAAGAGCAGCACATCTCAGGGTGATGATTTTAGTGCTTTTCTGTATTTGGGAAGGTGCAAGGATCTGGGTTCATTGAAGTTATTCCTTAGATACGCATCTTAACTGTCTGGGGCCAGTATCCAAAGAACAGAATGCTTCCTGTTTTTCTCCATCCTGCAGTCCCCTCAGGACACACCATTGTGGGGGACTGCAGGGGCTATGGCGGATCATGTAGAACTGGAATGGCAGACAGCATTCCCTGTCCACAACTTCCTTGATGCCTATTACTTGTAATAGTAAATATCTACCTGCTTTGTACCTGTTGTTTTTCCTAATCCTCACCACAGTCCTGAAAAGTTAGGTAGATACTATTTTTTTTTTCCAGGTAAAGACACTGAGGCTTAGAGAAGTAAAGTAACTTGCTGAAGTTTATCCAGCTAGTGAGTGGAAATAATCAAAATTCACATCCATAACTCATATTCTTAAAAGAAATGTTGCTAGAGACTGCCATGCTGCATTCAGTCACACTGTCATAACTATATGGATTTAGTATTTTAGAATAAGTATTATCACTAATTCTCTTTTATTGGTACTGCAACTACTACTGATAATTTGTGTTTATTAAACCTTATTGCTAACAGTTATGTATTGAACACTTATAGTGTTCTAGGCACTGTGCTAAGTGCATTCTTTAATTTATTGTTTACAACAGATTTTAAAAATGTGTAGTGATTATTTTTACTTTACAAATGTATAAACAGATGCACATAGAATTAGGTAATTTATCCAAGGTCATCTAGTTAGGAAGAAGTAGTTCTGAGTACCTACATGATACAAGAAATGAAATAGACTTGTTAATGTACCTTCAGGGTTTTCCATTTCTATCTGATATATTTCCTCTTGTTACTTTACCTCATTCTAACTGTCAGATAGAGAAGAGTTTGTATTCTTGAGAAAAGAAACAAAATAGGCAGTATTATATCTCAGTTTCCATTGTTCCTTCATTCACTTTGACCTTAGTACAATAAGAAAAAAATTACAAGAAATGCAGAGGAGCAGGAAAATACAGAAAAAGAATAAGCAGCCCCACAGATGATTGATCCAGTTATTGGAATTAATAGATAATGACCTTGAAAGAACACACACGTGTCAGAATTTAAAGGAAAAAATATGTATATTTTAGGAGAGAAATGGAAACTCTAAAAAAGAACTGAATTGTAGTTCAAGAACTGAATGTTATAACAGCGGAAAGAAAAAAAAATGTCATTGGCAGGGCTTAATACTATATTGGACATTATAGAAGAATTCATATACATTGCTTATAGGAGTATAAAATGGTGTACTTTGCAAAACTTTGGCAGTCTTACAAAGTTAAACATATACCTGCTCTTGATCCTGTAATCCAATTTCTCAGTATTTACCCAGAGAAATGAAAACTTAGATTCACAAAAAGACACGTACATGAATGTTTTAGCAGCTTTTTTCATCATTACCAGGTGTTTATCAACAGGAGAATGGAGAGAGAGTAGACAAATAGTGGTACTTTTAATATAGTGAAATACTGTTCAGCAGGGAAAATGCAACATATTTGTGGGATAAATTTTAAAAAAGACATCGAGCAAAAGAGATCAGACATAAAAGAGTATAGCTTGTATGGACCATTCCTACAGGCTGTGTAGACCATTCACATGGAATTCAAGAACAAGCGACACTAATCTTCAGCAACAGGGATCAGAACATAGTTATGGCTGGATGTGGGTGTATGTGTGTAGGTACATGGGAATAGGGAGAAATTGGTTCAGGACACAAAAGAACTTCTTTGAATGATGAAAGTGTCAGTATCTTTATCCGTGGGAGAGATAGAAATGAAGTAATGAATTGAGGAAAAGCATTGGTATCATATGACAGAAGATCAGTTTCCCAAATTGATGAGAAAAATATCTAAGTAGAAATATAAGCAGTGGACTTAAATAGACAGTTCATTTTAAAAGAAACACAAAATGGATACTAAATCTACAGAGGTACATAGCATTAGTAGTAACCCAAAACATGAAAATAAGAATGAATTCCCTTTTGCCTGCCAGACTGCCAGAGATTAAAACAAGAAAAAAGAATGATTATACCCAATATTTATAACAGTGTAAGAGGGTGGGTGCACTCAGGTGTTGAAAGTATTTGCCAGTATTCTTGCAATGTATACTGGTCTCAAAATTGTGAATACACTTTGATGCAGAAATTCTGTGCGTGAGACTGTGAACCAAGGAGACAGGATGAAATTATGTATGTGTAAGACTGTCGGCATTATTTATAATAATGAAAAATGGAAATGAACCTACATCTGTCCATTGAAATAAATCAATTATAATATATCTATATTGAAATACCATGCTGTGGTCCTCAAAAGAGGCTGATATATATGTATAAAAGATTTTTTACTACAAGGCACGCTTACATGAATGGGTATGGTGTAATCCCATAGTAAAAATTATATATATATATTGAAAGGAAAACATCTAGTTTAGACTTAAGAACAGCCTGGTACCACTGTGATCTATGTGCCATGCCACCTCATGGCTGGCCCGCAACCCTGTCATGCTGATCCCTGCGATGAAGGCGGCTCACTCTGCTGTCGGCAGGTAGTAACGAGAACACTCTGAAATGAACAGCTTTTCAGCTCACCTGTTGACAGTGCCTCGCTCTTCTCTTACAGTCCTCCTCCCAGTCCATCAGGAACACTAACCATTACTTCTGGGCACGCCCAATACCAGTCTGTCCCGGTCTACGAGATGAAGTTTCCAGATCTGTGTGTGTACTGAGTGGCTCACGAAGACTCCAGCATAAAACCTAAAAATTAGAGCCAAGCTGAATTTTCAGGATTTACTTAATGTGTATTAACATACTTCTTGAAAATTATGATGGAATTTATCTTTAACCAAATGCTTGGCATATCAGATTAGATATTTTGCTGCTATGTTATATGATTTAGAGTACTTTTGAAGATAGGTTTATGCCATGTTAATTTTTTTTTTGCGGTTCCTGATGGCTTTTTAAAATTGAATGTATATTGGTCTCACGTAAATTCTTTGTTAAGTAGTATATTTAAAATTTTTCACAAACACATAATTAAAAAAAACTAAGCCTTCAGAGGGTTGAAGATGTATGAAGTGTCTACTGTATTTCTTAGACATCTACGCAACTGCTTAAAATTCAGATTTCTTTTGTTTTTCTTTATCTGCAAAAGCATACAAATATATTCCTAATCCTGGGGCTGCAAAACTGTTCTGTGGCTTTTTGTCCCCACGTCTTAGATGTTGTGATGGGCATCCCTCTGTTCGTTCGCTGTGACAATATGTGACAGTCATTCCTCAACTTGTTTATGGTAATGACATTTACTGAGTAATATTCCTAGAATATGACCCTAAAATCTCCATATTTTAAACTGTCTAGTTCTTGTAATACTGTGTTTTCTGCCAAAAGTTTGACCATTCTACTTGAGAGTCTTAGAGCTTGCTTTTGGAGTACCAAACTGTGCAATATTTTTTACATCATAAGATGTATTAGTTTACAGACTTTGCTTTGAAATTATAGTAGCATTTTGCTGTGGCTCCATTAATTAAATGAGCTATATATTCAGTATAGGAAAAAAGACATTTAAAACAGCTACTAGTTCACCTGTGAAGAGTGTATACATTTTGATTTCTGTTGAGAGCATATTCATTTACATTTTTATATTGTGCATTGTTTTAAATCCTCATAGTCAAAAAATGCCCCAAATGGACTTCTAAATGGTAAGATTTGAACTGCAACTTGTATGCATCTCTGTTTAGGATTTGTGATATTACATTTGAAAAGAGTGCCTATGGGTTTAGCATTTGAGGAGTGTGCTAAAGATTGTCATTTAAGCTTGTGCTGATTTAAGCCACCAAGATTACACGTGCTGACACACTTACAGTGTTTTCTTAAAATTGTGTACATTTTAGTGAATTCCATCACAAAGCAAAAATGAGCAATTTTCTTTGCAACTCTTATAAAATTCTTTTAGGACGTTTTTATAAAATAATCTGTTTATAATTCTACTACTTTTTCAGATTTGATTCCTTTTTACATAAAACAACACACACATCAAAAATTGTAACCCAAAAAACAATTGCATTTTTAGCATTAGCTTCTGTTTGAAAAATTGCAGTGAAGAATGGCATGTTATTACTTTGTGTTGACAATTATTTGGGCATCTTTAATAAAAATAAAAAAGTAAGGAAGTAATAATAGAATAAGCATACTCAGAATTTTTTTGAATATTTAAACCAGCATCTTGAAACATCTTGCAAAATATCCTAGTCTTTTTAAACTTATGAAATGACACTCAAGCATCCTGGGTGGTTCAGTCAATGTAGATAAACAAGACATTGTTTTCCAAGTAATAGTGCAATCACCAGTAGGGAGTTAAATGGCCCCATTGCAGCTGTCACTGTAACTTTACCTCTTGACCAGGTAAAATGTTTCACCACTTATAGGCCAAGTTTTATGTTTTTTTTTTCTCCCTTTTTTTCTTCTGTATTTTTAAAGAAAGATATTAACTTTTGATTTTGCAAAAATCTAAGCAGGGGGACATGCAAAAACAATCATCATCCACTTGGATGTCATTTTATAGATTAACACTGTGTGCTTTTGTATGAAAAAAATATATAATTTAATAGTATAAGAAAAGAAGATATATATTCATTTGCACTCATGCAAAACAAACTTTGCTGTACAGAATTTCATGTTTCTCTGTGATTTAAAAATGCACATATAAAAAAAAATAAAATAAAAATGCACATATAGCATGTAAAGGAAAACCATTTCAGGTAATGTTTATCACACCTTTCTCTTGGTCTGTTTGTAAACTGTGGGTTGGGTTTTGTGGGGGGTTTTTCTTGTTGTAGTTGTTGTTTTTTAATCATAGTAGACTTCTGTACATCCTAGATTACTGAACTGGTCTTGGTAACAACGATTCCCAAGAAATGAGGGGTCTGTCTTTTCTTAGGCTTGCTGTCCCTTCCAGGAGATTGCAGGAGATTCTGCACGTCATAGGTATGCCTACTTTGTTACAGCCAGTTTGGATAGAAAGTTTAGGATTTATTGAAGTTCACTGTATTGCTATATTTTTTGTAGATATTTAAAACTCTTAATAAAAACTGTTAATCATTCTCTTTTTGCTGTGTACTATTGCTTATATCATTCATTTTTTCCTTTGACATTGAATAGTTAACATTTAAATGTTCGTCCTATACTTGTGTTGTCTTTGCTTATATAGAGTCATTGGAGTTAACCTAAATACACACCACACACACCACACACACACACACACACACACACACTCTTAATACTTCTGAACTTACTATCCTTTAGAATCATAATACTATACTTAACCAGCAGTTAACTTCCCTTTCCTCACAGTCTCTCTCTTCTTCCTGTCTGAAAATGGTACTAATTTGTTTTATTCATGCCAATATATGTACTAAATGTGATGAATTGAGTTTTTTGAAATGTAAAAATTTACTGTGCAATTCATATGTAAGCAATAAAACAAATCAAATTACTTCTGTATAAGTACATTTTTGTAATAGCCATTGCATTTATTAAACTTATTCAGTATTTTGCTTTAGTTAAAAGTGAAGAACTTTAAATGAAAATCAAGTTGCCAAATGGATTCATCCTCACATACATTGGAAGAATCAGAACTGTAACTGCTGTTGTGATAAGAGACAGGTAAGATTAAGCTCTTGGTGTGTGCTTGTGAAAGCACCGCTGTCACGTCTGCATCAGTCTTAATGTTTGTCTTTTCAGCCCTACCTCTTCGCTGTATAAATTACATGAAGCCTCTCGCTAAACAAATAGCTCCTCTCTAGTACCCTGTGCCACCTGGTTTGCTTTCCTCCTGCTGGCAGAGCTGTGCACCGTAGCCAGATGGGCTTCAGGGACTTCCTTTAGGAGTTTAGCAAAGCAGTGAGAAGCACGGGCTCTGGGTTCAATCCCCCCCCCGCCACTTCCTGGCCGAGTGGCCTTAGGCAAGTTAACTTAACTTTGAGCTTTGGAGTCTGTAAAAGGAGGGTAGTATGTTCCGCCCTCAGGGGTTATCTGTTGAGGAGTAAGTGAACTACTTGGAAGAGGTTTGTTGTGTCATGTCTGCGTGGCACAGAGTAGACACTGAGTCAGAGTTTGTTATTAATAACCCTTGAGTTCACTCTGCATAGGGTCTTCAGCAACCTGGGCAGCTGTCTCAGCTCCGCAGTCTTAGGCCAGTCCCTCCAGTTTTCTGAACCTGTTTTCTTGCGGTGTGAAATGAGCAGCGCAAATGACACACTGTCTCATATGCTTTCTTTTCAGTGGTAATTTTTTCACATCCTGTCCTCTCATCTGATGCGTAAGTTCACCTGAATGGAGAAGCAGAGCCGGTGTGGAGCATCAGACTTCACATGTTAGTGTTGCTGTATTACATTCACCTTGTACTTACACTTGGAGTCACAGGCAGACTTAGGAAGCCACTGACTTAGCCTAGGATCTCCCAGAGCAGCGTCTGAGACAAAGGCTTATATGTAGGAATTACACTGGGAAGTGATTCCAGGGAACCCCAGCCAAGTGAAGTGGAAGGAGAAAGAGCTCATTTATGAACTCTTTAGGTGACTGGAAATCCAGCCTATGGGACGAGTCTCATGAAATAATCTCAGAACTGTCCGCCCAGGTGATGGAAGCTGGGGAAGCATATATCCTTGGTTTCTGTTCATGGTCAAGGGTGGCCCCGTTGACATTAACTCCCCTATGTTTTTGGAGTGTGTGTGCTTGTGTACCGGGCAGTTTCCCAAGATGTGCCGTGCCTTTCTCTCAGAAAAGTCCAGTGTCCAGTGCAAGAAGTGTGAACTTGCAGAAGGCAGGCAGTCAGATCCACCCCCACTCACGAGGCAGATTGAAGCCTGTGTGGACCCGGTTATCACAGCAGGATCTGGAGTAAGAAGTGGGGTTAGATGATGTGAAGTCAGGCAAAAGATATCCAACATAGCACCACCTAGTGTGGTATTTAAGGACAAGACTAAATCTAGGAGCATCAGATTTATAATTTCCTGTTTCCACCATCTTGTTTGATGAGCCATGGGAGAGATTTTAATGATGGGAGATTTTAGGACATGTTTGCATGCTGATTAGAATGATACAGAAGAGGGATAAATTGATATAGAATAAAAGAAATATTTGCAGGAATCGAAGCCCTGGAAAAGGCAATAGGGCACCGTACCCAGCACATAGGTGGAGGGATTGACCTTTGATATGAATAAGGAACACTTTTTACATTGTAACAAGGGGGAAGTCAAAGACCCCCGGGGAATTTTGTAGCTATGGTGGCAGAAAGATCAGGGCATTCCCACTGGGAAACTTCAGTTTTCTCAATGGACTATTAAGCGAGGTTGTTGTTGCTAGACAATTTGCCACGTGCCTTGCACTTATCTTTTTTTAAAATTATTTTTTATTAGTTATCTATTTTATACATGTTAGCATATATATATCAGCCCCAGTCTCCCAATTCATCCCACCCAACCCCGCCCCCCCGCCATGTGCCTTGCTTTTCTGCATGTCTTGTGAACCAAGACACTACCCTTATTCTAGATTATCTTCTTTAAGGATATAGTACAGCATACAGACTTGGAACACAGACATGGTGTCTCCCTTTGGAGCCAAGGGCAGGCCTGCTTCTTGTCCTATATAATACAGACAATCTCTTGCTGGGGTAAAGGTCAGGCAGGCTTATGGCCAATTATAAAAATCTGAGGTTCCCTGTATAATGAAACCCACATGTGTGCAGGTGTTACCTGACCCTCTGCCTTGACGCAGGGCTTGAGGAACCATCATAAATGCTGATACTCAGGCTACTGCTGTAACTGTAGGTAAGAAAGTCCTTTGTCTCTGACCCAAGCATCTCCTGTCTTCTGCCAGCATCCATGATATGCAAAGTAACTTGTTAAGTTGCAAATAAGGTAACATCTCAGACCCTTTGCAGCTCTGGACAGTTCTCAGCTGAGAGCAAGGGGAGATGTGGAAGGTTTGAGGAGAGGGGGAATGGGACCAAACAGCTGACTTGGAGAGCAGGAAAATCAGGTTACTAAGGAAAGGTTGAGCATCCATTTGATGTTTTTGTGGTCATGAACTTCAAGTGAAGTGGGTCAGCTCAGTTGCTTTTTTTTCCTTCAGTGACATTCAACTGCCTCAGGTAAAGGTGTGGAGAAGATAGGCGGTCACCATACAAGTGGGTGGCCTAGCACGGTGACCGCCGGGGGAAGTGGACACTTAGTACATACCTGCTGGGTTAAAGGAAGGGAATGCCATCGGCGGCATATCTCACCTTGACCACTGTAGTGCGTGTGGGCTGATTGACAGCTGCTCTCAGCTGCATTTCTTTGCCTAAAGGCTTCCTCTGGGCACCGGAGCCCCCTTGCCCCCACATGCAGCAGGCAGGAAGCATCACCCTCCATGGGAGTAAAGAATGATCTGACAGAAGTTGGTCTCTCCTCTCCCGGGATGTGTGTGTGTGTGTGTGTGTGTGTGTGAGATGTGTATTCTACATCCAGTGGCAACTGCTTTGATAATGCAGCCTTCACTGGCTCCCATTCCTCTGCCATCTTAGCTCTTCACTCTCCTATCAGTATTTCCTGCACTTTCCAAATAAACCACTTGCCCTCAAGTCCTTGTCTAAGGATCCACTTCTGGGAGAATCCAAATCTAAGCTGTTACTTAAGGTCACATTGTTCAAAAGATTCCGATGTGTTGGATTCATCAGAAGGTGCTCATCGGTGATTTCCCTGGAAGGTAGGGAAGGATATCAGCTATTGGCTTGGCACCACAACCTTTTGATTTCTTAAGGTTTTCAGTTCTTTAACTTCAGGATAGTTCCACACCATGAGAAGGTCACGCATATGAACTCTTCAGAGGCTCTGCTTTCCCGCCTGTCCGAGGAGCAGGCAGGGACCCCATATCATCTCACTGCAGGACACATGATTTATGGAAATTGAGAACCAAGGATATGATGTGAGCCATACAGTTTGTGTCCTTACCGACTATTGAGGGGGATTCTGGAGGCTCATTGCCTTTTGCCTGGTGCACAGTAAAATCTCTATCAGGTGGGTGGGTGGATATAATTTCAGTTTTTTGTAATTCCCGTTATATTAGTCTGTGTGCGAGTGGGCATGTGCATTCCCCAAACTTCCAGTCACTGGGATAAACCCTACTTTTTAAAAATAAATTTAATATTGCCAGACCCAAGACAGGGTTATCAGTGATTCTTCATGGTGGTGGCTGTGGCCACTCTCTTAATAACATCCCAGAAGAGCTGTCATCTCGGTGCTTGGCATACATACATCTTTGGTGGGTTATTGGTGACCCATAGGCGATCTCATAAGATTAATTAAATATACTCCCTTCTGTATTTTTTTAATAGAAGGAAAAGAAAGTTTCAGTGATTAGGGAGTGGAGATATTTTGTCCCCTCAGTTCCTCTCTCATCTTACCTTTGCAATCTATTCATGTGTCAGTATCTACAACATTTATTCAAAACCAAACAAAACAAACATTGATTGGAATATTTATTGAGCTTCCACAGTCACTCCAGGAAGCACAGAACCACCCCCTCGTCTGCCTTCTCCAAAGGCACATTCGAATGTGAGCTAACAAACAGGTCACAATGCATGTGCACAAGGGTCTCCCTGCCTCTCCCTGCTTTGAGCCTCTGCTGAGGACAGGGAGGATGGAGATGGGCCCAGAGAGGTTATGTAGCAGGAGGGACAGAATGACAAGGTGTGCTGGTCATTTTCTCCAGGAATCTATCTGGGGCCAGGTTGTGGCCTGGTCGCCAAGACACCAGGTGACTTCCCCAGGAATCTTCTGGTTCTTCTCAGGCCCTCTGTGTGGGGCGGGGCCTCCTCGCTGTTCTCCTCGGAGCTGGAGCCAAGGGAGGAAGCTGAAGCCCCGCCATCCTCGCAGGACGGCCGGTTGCCCTGGCACTCTTGTCTGCCAGGCAACTTGAGGCTTTGGTTGTGGAAGGCAGAGGCCATGCATTCGGCCGCTGTCTGGTCACAGGCACAGAGCAGCTTCACGCACAGGCCCTGCCCCACACCTTAGGGGGCAAGAACAGAGTAGCAGACCTGAGATACTGCAGGATGCCTGCTCCATCCACCCTGTCTTCCCCAGTCCATCTTGAACCTCTTGGTCCCTGCGTACACTGATTCTTCTATTGGGAATATTATTAACTTTCTCCTCCTGGTTAACTCATACTTGTCTGGCAAGAATCCACTTGGCACACCCCCGCCCCCTCCAGAGAGCTTCCTTGAGCCCCTTTGGCTAAAGGGAGAATCTTTCCTGTGGGTTCCCATCGAATCCCACCCTCTGGTTCTTTCTATCACAGCAGAAATATATATATTTTTGCTATTTGTATTTTGTTTGCTCAGTCTGGAAACCCTACTTTATTTCTTGAAGGTGTCAGTTGCATGCAGTGGGGGTGGAGTGCAGAGCATCCGTGTGACTCAAAAGAAATAACATGTTTGAAGGTGCTCCGACATAGACGAGCATTCTGCAAATGTCATCCTTGTCTGTTGTTTTCAAAGATGTATTTGGTCTGCTTCATTTTTTTTGTCTGATCCTACCGGGAAATATTCATCAATGAGATCGACCAGACCTTCTCTCATCACACTGACCCTCCAAATCTCCAACCCTGGCCTCCACATCAGCCCCAGACACACTCGTTGCATCTCCACAGCAGGAAGCAGAAAAAAGAGAAACAGGAGAGCAGAGTGGACACAGGCATGAGCCTCTTCCCCAGAGCAGCTCTGCACGTCCGCCCTGTGCCTCGTGTAGGGCAGCCCGGGCTCACAGCGGGTCAGAACCGGCTCACTGAAGCTGCGTAGGAGTTCAGACGACACACACAGTCTTCCTGGATTCAGTGAGAGCAGAGGGATGAAGGCACCCTTCAGCTGTGCAGGTGGGATTAAGGTGTGATTGCATCACCGACAACACTGATCATCTGATCCTGTCACTCCTGGGCTCTCAACCCACCCCAGCTCCTCACCCCCTAGAGGACGAAGTGTAAAGGGTTCAGCCTTGGGTTCGTGATCTGGTACCTGTCTCCCCAACCTCACCTTGTACCACCGTAGTCCCGCCACCCCCACTTTCTGTTCCCAAAATACAGGACCCCGTGTCGTTCCCAAACTGCCAGGAGCCCCTAAAATGCCACAATCTTTCTCTTCTCTTTTCTTGGAACCCCCACACCCAGCATGGCCATCTGGGAACCTGTTAACCTCTTGGAAAATCTCCTTCACTGCCCCTTCTAACCTCTCCCAAATCCTCCCATCTGGGCTTCCGTATTCCAAGGGCTCAAAACCCCTTTCCACACGATCCCTCCCAGGTGCCTGTACCACCACTAGCAATACTAGTGAATCTAGAAGAGTCCCTTGCTGGTCTCTTCCCTCCAGGCTGTGAGCAGTTTGAAGCAGAGATCACGTCTGTTCACTGTGTTCCTAGTTCTCGATGGAGAGTGTTTGGATAAGCAGCTAATTGGGTAAATAAATGAGTGAGTGAGTGACCTGTAAAGCACAGAGCTCCTGGGAGGTAAGAGGCACACAGGATCCTCCAAGGCCGGGATTCTTGGAGGCTGAGGAATGAAGCAGCACTGAAGCCTCAGCCCGGGGCTTCCCCAGATAAAAAGTGAGGGTGAGACAAACCCTCGCAGGGCTCTTGACAAATGCCATGAGGACCATTTCCTTTTAAACTGCAAAGCGTAAGGGAAATGCATTCACTGATGTAGATGAGGAGCTGCAGCCAGAGAATGAAGGTGAAGCCAGTTCTAAAGCCGGCCTGGCAGAGTGAGGCCCCTAGGGGTGGGGCTGTTTCCGAATGTCCCCCACCCCCCACCCGCCAGACCCTGAATGGCCACGGAGGCGCCTCCAGCTTCCACCCCTGGGAGGAGTGGAGATGCAGGCTCCCCTCTCCCTGCAGCCAGAGCTGCTCCCCTTTCCTATGGGGTTCCTCAGGAGACCTCACTTGGGAAGAGACCCACTGGCACTATGAAGACTCAGTTCTGGGTCTGAGGCTCTATGGTTTCACAGTCCCAACCCCAGTTCTATCACCTCCTATCTGTGTGGTCTTGGACCTCAATCACCTCCTCTGTAAAATGGGAAGGCTCGTGGTTCTACCTCATGGGATTGGTGTGAGGATGACCTCTATTAATACACATCAAGAACGCAGAAGAGCACATGGGAAGCACTCAGTAAGCGTGTGTTACTCACATTACTCCCCGTCTGCTCTTACTGGCTCTGTGACTTTTGCCAACTGACTTAGCCTCTTGAACTTGAGTCTCCTCCTCAGTGGAACAGGTGTACTAACATGTGCCTCAAAGTTAAATCACATTAGAGATGGACAAGTGCTTGGGAAAGCATCTATAAGATGAGCTGTGGTCCTGATGCTGACCTGAATGAAAGAATAACCCACTGTGCTGGCCCACAGCACTTACACTTGGGGGTACCATCCACGCACACCACTGGTGACCGAGGAAGCCTCTCGAGCAGGCAGCCCAGCCTTCTCACCTGCTCCAGGCAGCAGTGATGGGACAAACAGCACCTAAGACCAAGGAAAATTGCTTACTGCCCAGAGCACCCAGCTGCCCCCAGAACTCCCTCCAGGCCCGCTTCTCCCACTCTCCATATAGTGGTGAGAGAAGACAGTACCTCCTTTCCAGTGCCCACTGGACTGATTTGTATACACAACAAGGGCCACCATGTATGGTTGTTCAGATTGTGGACTGCACAAAGATGCCACATCTAAAGCAGTGTCCATCACACTGGATGCAGCTTATTCTTTTTTTAAAAAAAAATTGGTATTTTTATTATGACTATTGACTGAAAAGATAGGTGACTTGCATGTTCATTACAATAACTTTCCAAAAGATGGAAATAAAGTCTTGAGGAAGGGGTACCACTTCTTGTATACCATACGGGCTAGCGATAATCCATTCCCTCCAGCCTTTTACATAATAGAATAGCTAATCTCACACCCATGAGGCACCCCCTTTGTCCGTAGCCTTAAAAGAAAGCAGAGTAACTATCTTGAGCATAAGTAAAGAACTGCATCGAGGAAAGTGTCCAGCAAAGGGCAAGACCTCAGGAAATAGATGGGAATCAATCATGGTCTTGCTTTTTAGACCCACCCATCTGGCCTGATAAAGAATCACAGTGTCCCCCCAGCTGATGGACATCCCGAGAGAACTTGTGATGGCTTCAACCAAAAGGGGGATACAATTGCTCCTTAAATCCTCTCTTTTCAACTCTTCCCTGTCCTTTAATCACTCTCACTGGATCCTGTAGACCACAGCCAGAGCAGGGATCAGGAAGACTTGCGACTTTTTTTTTTTTTTGTAGTGCTTGTATTCAACCACTTATGGGCTTCACCACCCATTCTATGGTGCCAGCAATCGGAGGAGGAACAACCCACCTCTCACATCACCTTAGCCTGTGGCTGGAGGACGTGTGAGCTGAGAACAGCAGCCTCTATTCCGCTGTGATTCCAGCAGAGCCACTGTCTCATGTGGCATTAGGCTGGGGTGGGTGGTGGTGGATGGTTAATATAATAGTTAAAAACTAAAGTCAGTGAATCAGAAATCACATATGATCTAACTACCCTTGAAAATCACTCAGATTTCCCAGAATACAAAGTATGCATGGTTTGGAAAAGACACCCTTGCAGAAAATAATATCGTTTTGATGAACTCTTCCTTGGTCAAGGCTGTGGCTTTCAGTTTTACCATTTCTTCCTAACGGATGTCAAGAAAGTCATAGCTTGTTTGCCTGCCTGGTCAAATCTCATATTTTTGTGAAATATGGTCAGTAGTCAGGAAACCTCTTCAACAGCACCCCCGTTTTCTTTCCATGGGGTTCAACAGAACACAGTGACTACTGCTGCCTAGATTTCTGTTTTGCCTTACCTCATTGAGTGCTGTGGACTCAGGAAAAATCCCTCAATGGTTCTCTGTCTTGGAACATAGAACGCATATTTTCAAGCCCCACAATGAAAACACAATTAGGATTCCACAGTGTGGTGGTATACACTTTGCTAGAATAAAAACTTCTTTAGTATCACCTGGTGGGAGGTAAATTTTTTGAAGTCCACCTGGGAAGCAGAGCCCCTGATTTCCTTGAATGCCCTGCAAAGGTTGGATGATGGGGTGGGGATGACTGCACATGGAGACAGGAAAGCTGTGGTGGAGGTTGGTAGGTGAGTGTGTGAGTAATAGAGTCATGCAGACGTCACGTGACCTGCAGTGGACCTGTTCTGTATTCCTGCCATTACTGTGCCCTTCGTATTAACTACAATGAGACTTGCCTTTCTCACTCTTGGCTATAGTCATTGATTCCCCCTTGGCAACCCCATCGTCAAAGGGGGCGTACACCATTTCACTAGACCTCTAACTGGCCACGGACTGGGTGAGTCTTCACATGCAATCAGTCTTTAAACCGGATCAGTTCTGCACTCAGAATCTTCCTCTAACTCATCTCCAGGTTGAGTTCCCCAACGGTTCCTCTGTGTCCCCACCACATTTGCTAGAGAGGGTAGTATTTTGTTGAACTGTCCATCTCTCTCACTGCAAGCTCCTGTGGGGCAGAGGCAGGTTTTTTTTAATCTGCTTTGTTTAGGTTTAATCCTTTTTATGTCTCCACCACCTAGCACAGTGCCAGATACAGAGCAAAAGCACAACAAATGTAGGCTGAGTGACTACATGATGAAGGAATATATTAATAAATGCACGAGGCCAGTGAAAATTCTTCCAAGAGCGGTAGGTACAAAATTTGACAATTACACTTCAAAGTTGTTGAGAAGCTCATTTCCATGTGTCTTCTTGCAGAGCAAATCAACTGGGGACCCCGATTCTACATGTTACTCATTGCAAAATAGGCAGATTTAGGGTCTTCTGAGGTGTCTTTGCAGATCAACCCTATTAGAGCAGCTGGGCAGTATTCGTAGTGGAGCTCCAGACTCCCAAATTGAAAGATCTGGATCTGTCTAGCTCTGCCCCTTCGTGGCTGAATGACCTCAGACAAGTCAGCCTCAGAGCCTCAGCTGCTCATCAGGAAAATGAGTCAGTAATGGCAACAAGCCCTGCTGAGTGAAGTGATGCAACACAGCGAGCTCTCTGTGAACCTGAAGCGACGTCTGACGTCGAGGAGGGTGATTGCCTCACTGCAGCATCAGTACCGTCCACTCACCACCCTCGCCCGGCCGTACCTGTCCAAGGCATCCCTCGGCTCGCCTTGTCCTTCCTGCCCACAGTAACAGCCGTAAGATTCAAATTCCTCTGGGCACCGGGATGTCAGACAAAAGAGCATCTCTCCAAGCTGTGGCATCACCCAAGTGTTGTCCCCGCTTCCCAGGTGCAGGAAGGTGAACCTGTCACAGGCTGATGAGAAACAAGGACTCTCTTTCTGTCTTTGTCTCTGCCCTCCTTCTCCTCTCCCCTCCTCCTTAGCCTACAACTTGTGCTAAGTTAGGCAAAAGTCCACTGCCCAAACCCCATTGTCACAAGTTCAGAGAGGTAAGAACCACAAAGCCAGAGGTCCGCGCAGGGCTCCTCCCCGGCCTCCCTCTCGAGAGCCTTGCCAGCATGGAGAGATTGCCCAGGTATGAGCGCAGTCCTCCTGTGTGTCCCAGTGGCTGTGGCTGCTTGCAGGTGCAGGACTTCCTCTAAGGCACCCAAGGGAGGACAACCAAGGAGGAGAACCATCAAAACCCAAGTGTTTCTATTGGGCATATACCCAGAGAAAACCATGATCCAAAAAGAAACATGTACCACAGTGTTCACTTCAGCACTGTTTACAATAGCCAGGACATGGAAGCAACCTAAATGCCCATCAACAGATGAATGGATAAAGAAGATGTGGCACATATATACAATGGAATATTACTCAGCCATAAAAAGGAATGAAATGGAGTTATTTGTAATGAGGTGGATAGACCTAGAGACTGTCATACAGAGCGAAGTAAGCCAGAAAGAGAAAAACAAATACCGTATGCTAACTCATATATATGGAATCTAAAAATATGGTACTGATGAACCCAGTGACAGGGCAAGAATAAAGATGCAGATGTAGAGAACAGACTTGAGGACACGCGGTTGGGAGGGAGTGAAGGGGAAGCTGGGACAAAGTGAGAGAGTAGCATTGACATATATACACTACCAAATGTAAAATAGCTAGTGGGCAATTGCTGCGTAACATAGGGAGATAAACTCGATGATAGGTGATGATTTAGAGGGCCAGGATAGGGAGGGTGGGAGGGAGTCACGGGAGGGAGGGGATATGGGGATATATGTAGAAATGCAGCTGATTTACTTTGATGTACCTCAAAACCTGGCACAAGAGTGTAAAGCAACTATATTCCAATAAAGAGCTTAAAACAAAAAACAAAATAAACCAAGAGTTTCATTCCTTCTAGGAAACCATGGTGCAGATGATGCCAAGCTCTTCCCTTCAGGGCCAATGAGAGCAACAAGAGCTCCCCGCCTCGGTCAGGGGTTCCTTTCCCTGGCACAGCCTCCAGCAGCTGATGGCTACAGGCAAGTCACGTCCTCTCTGAGCCTCAATGTGCTCATGGGGCGGGGGGATGGCGCCTTCTAGTGGCATCAAGTGGGATGGTCACAGGACGATGGGGTAGCCTAAGGGGCTTGGTTAACAACCTCACTGGAGGATCCCTGGAAGAGGGATCTGGAAGAGGACTGGCACCTCTCTGCCTGCTTCTGCTTACCTTTTGCAGATGTCTCCTCAGGACCACTCTTGACGGATGACACAGCCAACCCCAAAGATTTAATGCCGGTGGGGACAGTGGTTACACCTTTAGCTGTGGCCACAATCTCTGCAGACCCTGAAAGCACACACCTAAGGTCCATATTCGAAAAGTGGTTCAAGAAGAGATTTGCAGATGGGCACGTGGTCAGGGCCCAATGCAGACAAAGCATCAGGAGAGTGTCCTCAAACTGGGGCTGCAGACATCAGGGCAGAACCTCAGGGATCCACGGGTGAGAATTTCCAAATTTTCCACTATAACGTTAAAACTGACGGGACCCCAAGCTAGCCCACCCAAATGACATCTTGTGGGCAAGAACCGTCACAGCCTCTCAGGCGTATGTTGGTGTCGTGTGTGCTATCGTGCACCTGCCAAATGAAGGCCCATCACAGTGCTCACAGGTGAAGAGATAAAAAGAATGGTGGAGAAATGAAACCAACTCACGGTACTCAATAATGTAGGCAAGCAAAACTCCTTCTCAAACGCCTCAAAACACTGCGTCAGCTTCTCATCACACTCAGAATTAAGCTCAAGGTCCTTTCCACAGCCAGCAAAACTGCCACCGTGATATGGCCCTGCCTCCCCCGTGCAGGCTGCCTGGCACTCAGACCTTTGCTCTCAGACCTCAGTCCCACCTGCTCTGTTGGCTGGAGGCAGGGAGGTCTCCAGACCACAGGCAAGATCTCCAGCCCAGCCTGGTCTAGACCAAGGGAGCAGCAGTAGGCTCTGCCCCTACTCATCTGCTGACCCAGGCTCGGTTCCCAGCGCTCGGGGTAAGGCCTGGACACCTGACTTGCATTCCTCCCCCAAATCCACCATATCGGTTTGCTTCACGCATCTGGGCTCCTATCTCTGCTTGCTCAACACTGGTCCAGACAGGTTAGAAGCAGCCCTTTAGTAGCCCCGTCATAATCTCATGTTTAGCATCCTGCCCAGTTCTCCAACCCCATTAGTGAAAACCCATTAAATGGTTACTTTGTGCCATGCTCTGGAGAGCCGGAAACTGACAAAGACTCTCCTTGACCAAACTTTAGTCAAGTTCCTCTGAGCCCTCTGCTCAACTAGACCTCCACCTTGGCTTATGAGAACTGCAAGCTCTCAGCACTCCCCGCTCCAAGAGACTTAAACAAACCCTAGCCTGGTTTCTAACACTCAAGGAAGGCCATGTGCCTGGGAGGACCCACCTCTGCTCCTCCTTAAGATCCTGCCTGAGAAACCTCAAGGCAGTCAAGAGCACTCACTGCTTGTGATCCACACCTGCCTTGCCACACAGGTCTCGGAAAACAGCCCCCACCCTCTCTTTGTAATTTTCCACTTCCCTGACTCTGCTGGAGCTCCTGCCAGTTTCCCTTCTCTCCTCCCTCATTCTGCCTTTAAAATGCCCCATCACCTCTGCACAAATGGAAGTTGAGCTCAGTTTATCCTGAAGTCTCCCCCCTGCCTGAGGAAAGTATCTTACCACCACTAACAGACGTCTGGCTCTGTTTCTCTTTGACAAAACTCACCCAAGTGGGTGTAGCAGAGTGGGGAGCAAACGGTGTCAGAGGTCAAGAAATATGAATTTGAGTTTTAGCTCAGTCACAGGCTAGATGCATGACCTTGAGCAAATCACATAGCCTCTCTCAATCTCAATTTCTCCATTTGTAAGACTGTGTTAATAATACCTGTTTGGGGGTTTGAATGATCCTAGCTAGACACCTAGCAATGAGGAGACAGTCAACAGTAGTTGTCAGAATTGCTCAGTAAATGGGAACCATCCATACATCCAATCTAGAGTTAAGGACTCTCCAGGTAGAAAGTTCTACAAGTGGATGGAGCTCCCAGAAGCCCAATGTCTGCTTCCTATTGGGTTTGAGTCTTCTGCTAAAACCCCCTGGGGAAGAACTTTCTAGATTATTGATGCTAAAAAATTTGAGGGTCCCACAGTCTGCTTAGATGAGTGAATTTTGTGCTAATCACCCTGCCTGGTCTGGTCACCCCATTGGGGGATAAATTCCTCTTGTCTCCTCACCTCCCACACTGACAAGTTCATGGTGCATCTCAGGGACAAGTTGGCCTAAGTCTCAATACCCTTAGTCTGACACTGATGACCTCCACAAATTCCACTAAGATTTGGAAATTCTATCCAGGCCTGGGCACGAGGTCCCAGGGTGAGAGGCCGGCCAGCTCAGATACAAAAAGCACCACTTTTAATTTTAATCAGAGGGAACAGTGGAAAATAATGAGCTACCTTTTTTTTCTATTAAAAATGGAAAATAACTTGCTTGTTTTTAAATAACAGTACCCACTATTGGCCACTGGAATGTGCATATGAGTGTAAATTAATACAGTTTTTCTCCAGAGCAATTTGGCAACATATTGAGAGCCCTGAAATGATTATACCTTTTATCCAGCAATTCAACTTCTAGGCATTTATCCTGACAAATTAATCAGAAGTAGATGGGCATCAAGAAAGGGCATATCTATTATTTATAATAACACATTAGAAATAATTGGTTATTTTATCTTGGCTTGTGAATTTGTAGAATTAAATCACATTTTCCTTGTTAAAAAAAAAAAAAGGAAATAATTGGTTAAACAAATTATAGGATCCCATACAAGAAACCATAGTATAGCCTCTAAAAATCATATTACAGTAAAATATTTCACATCAGGGGAATATCATCTTATTGTATGAAGTGATACAACTCAGACTACAAAACCACAGCTGCCGAGTGATCTCAAATTCATTTTATTTGTGTCCATAGATGTGCTCACTGTGGGTGGGGGGAGACTGGAAGAAAACATCCTCAAATATTAAACGTAGCTATTTTTATAATGTGGATTTAAATAGACAACTAAGTACAGTTTTCTATATTTTTCTAAATGCATCTCTTTAGCACATAGGTTTCTATATCTTCCTACAAATGGATCCTTGATTTCACTTGTCTACTTTTGGGGGGGATGTAAAAGTAAACTGGCTTCGATGATTTCTTTCATTTTGGGGAACACACTTGATTTCGTAAATGTATAAGGGACAACAACATATACAAATGTGGGAGAAGCTGAGTGTGCTTACCTGGAGAAGGTGTGGCCCTAGCATCTTCTGTGCCTTCCTGGTCTTGGCCTGGTTCTGTCCCCAAAAGAAGAGAGAGGGAGGGAGCATTAACTCCGGTCTGTCCCATCTTGGTCTCCAGAGGTGCCTCCCATCCCACTGGGCACAGCAGGCAGCATGATCCTTGCTCTGTCCCTGGTCACCTCCCAGGAGAGCTGGGGAGGGCAGGATCCCTGATGAACTGAAAGACCCCCACAGATTCAGGCTTGCTGATAAATGCATGTGCCACATATGCTGGAAGCAGTTGAGTCTGTTAAAATACTTTGAGAAAACAGATTTCTCCAGAATTTGAATGAAAATAAACAAATGAAAATCACATTTTTTTGAACAGAGGAGAATGAAGCAGCAGAATTGTGTGATTCCAGTTGCCTGCAGTGTGGCTCCAGGAATGCTGCAGAGCCCTGCTTTCTTTGTGAAATGAGTTTGTTGCTGTTTAACAGTCATTAAGCTCCTACTATGCTACAGACTAAATGTGTGTCCCCCCGCACCCCCAGATTCATATATTGAAACCTAGCCCCCAGGAGGATGGCATTAGGAGGTAGGCCTTTGAGAGGTGATTAAGTCATGAGGGAGGATCCTTTAGAATGGAATCGGTGCCCATATAAAAGAGACCCCAAAGAACTCCCTCATCCCTCCCGCCATGTGAAGACACAGTGAGAAGGTAGCCATCCATGAACTAGGAAGTAGACTCTTACCAGAACTTGACCATGCTGGCATCTTGATGTTGGATTTTCCAAGTCCAGAACCATGAGAAATAAATGCCTATTGTTTATAAGCCACCCAGTCTGTGGTACTTTGTTATAGCAGCCAGAATGAGCTAAGACTTACTACCTGCCACAGACAGCACTGTGCTTTGATTACATTAACTCAATAACAACCCCGTGAGTTAGTACTATGCTCACCCTCATTCACAGATGACAAAAGGAACACACTTGCTCAAGGTCACGGAGCCAGGAAATGGTGACATGCCAACCTGGGCCACCTGATTAAACTTGACCCACTTAACCAACTGTGCTAGGCTATTATTCCCTTCCGGCTGTACCCCACAGAGCTAGAGGTGGTAACTCCAAAATGCTCTGGGAAGGAAGGAACTGCCTTAAATTCAATGTGCCGAAGATCAAGTTTATGATGATGTTATATGAAAATCAGGCTTCGAAATTTACTGATGTGGTCACAAATGCTCCAGCAAAGAGAGAACATCTCGGCATTCTAAGCTGGGGCAGATGGCTCTCATCAAAGGCAGAATGTACAGATACAGAACTAAAGGAACACTAAGCTGCACTATGCTGGGCAGATGACCCCGCCTCTCAGAGCTCCTCCTTTATCTGTGAAATGGGGATAATAACAGCCCTCGAGGGTCAGGGAGGATTAACTCAGAGAAGGTGCGTGGGGCCCAGGAACACACCAGCACATCAGAGGTCCCCAGCAGTGTCTCTGCCCATGAACCAAGGAATCCATTTGTTTACTGAGTCACTCTTAGTACTTAGTAAACAGTTATTATCCGTTATTTATATTTATTAATAAAGGAGCCATGGTTGTTAATGACCACAAGCAAAGTACATAGGTTAATTCTTCCGATGACATCTTAGCCTAGGTATTTTAAGGTAGGAGGTTGTTCTCTGTGAACCACTGTTGTGTAACAGAAAGCCTGAGGTCGGGTTAGAAACCAGTCCTCAAGTCACTGCTGAATGACTTAGAGCTTTTAACCTCCCAGAACGTCAGTTTCTGACATAATCTGCAAAATGTGTATAATAATATTTCCTCCAGGCCTGGTCAAAAAGTGGTCACCAGAACTGAACACAAATAGTTAGATGGCATTTCTGCACTGGGTTCCTTGCTGTCCTCCTCTGAAGTCCCCTCTGCTTACTTGTCCTGGAAAGAGTGGTCAGTCGGTCAGCTCTGGTCTCAGCCACCACTGTGAAAATAAACCACCAAATATCAATTACCAACCCAGCTCAGCACCTTAGCCGGGCAGAGGAGAGAAGGCCTGTGGCAATGTGATCGGACTATGTCTACGTGTTGTTGCTCCATTACTTCCCAATTCAGTGGACAAGAGGCCAGACAAGGGCCAGTCTGTTTAGGCAGAGAGACCAACAAATGACCTGTTTGGGAGAAAGGGCCATTATTTCCACTGGTTGGAATGGCTTCGTTGGGGAAGGCAAATTTAGAGGGAGTTTATGTCTGGATGTAAGGATGGAGGCTGTGGCGGCCTCAAATCTCAGCCCTACCACCCAGCTCTCAGTTTGGACTACTTCTCTCTGCATCCCAATTTACCATCTCCATATGAAGATCACAGCAATTATTTCATAGGGTTGTATGAACATTAAATGAGATTATGTATTTTAGGAAAGTCATCCACTCTCCCACATGTGACTTGACATTGTGTGCAGTTTTTTTGTAGCCACACTAGAATTTTTGGAAGAAGATGCTGGCCCAAAATCTTCCCATGCTCTGTCTCACTAATTCTTCTGTCACCCCAAAGGACAGGGATAATCATCCCTTTCCAGGGATTGGTAAACCATGCCCCGACCCTCAGCCCATTTTTGTAAATAAAGTTTTATTGGCACCACAGCCACACTTATCCGGCTACAGACTGTCTACAGCAGCTTTTCTGCTGCAATGGCAGAGTTGGGTAGTTGTGACAGAGATCCTCTGGTCCACAAAGTCAAAAATATTTACTATTGGGCCCTTAACATGAAAAATGCAGTTACGCACTTCATGCAAAGGGAAATTGAAGGTTAGAGAGCTTAAACCACGCTTCCCAAGTCACACAGATGAAAAATAGGAGAGCCCCATATCCATCCCAGATCTGTGTGACTCCAAAACGTAATCTCACCCCATAACGATGAGAACAACTACAAACCCCTGGTCTTCTCCTCACAAACTGTCCCCCGTGCACTTGTGTGATGGATTTTTGAGCCCACATTCAGGCTGCTCTCTCCTCTAAGGGCACCTGTGGGCACTGGTGAGGTCATGGGTGTGATGGGGTGAGTGCGTGTGTCGGGGGGGAAGGTGTGAAGATGTGAGTACATCCACTGTCTTCCTCCAGTTAGACCCTAGACTCCTTGAGGAACCTTATTTCCTTTGAGTCTTTCCCAAGATTGTGCCACAAAGGGATGATGGTTCAGGCTGACAAAAGTGGAAAATGTACGAATTTGGGGTTATTTTGTGATTGTCTGGTGGGGCCATGAAGCCTGTAGCTTATTCTCAGTTTAGAAGGGACATGGCCACTGCCAATCATGCTGGGATTGGCTGCTGGCTGGGGGCAGGGCACATGGTGGAACTTTGGTTTGGTGTTGGTACCATTTCCTCTTTTCTCTGGACCTGGATGCCAAGGCACGGGCTGTCCAGGAGCTGCTGGGGATGACATGCCCTTGGACATGGAGGGTGGCTGGGGGGTGAGCCCATGAGCCTCTGCTTCTAACCTGGCAGAAGCAGCAGCAACAGCAGCTGAGGAGAGCAAGACACAAACCTGTAGGGCGGTGGGTGTGCAGCGTGACCTCCCTGAGGTGGAGAGCTGTCACATTTAGCAAGTAAAAGCCCACGATGCCCAGTTCAATTTGGATTTCGCATGAACAACAAATACATGTTTAGTAGAAGTAGGTCCCATGCCAATCCTGGGACAAACTTCCATGAGCAAAGCATTTGCTCTTCATCTGAAGTTCAGTGTCAGAGGGTGGAGGGCAGGGGTCCTGCATTTTATCTGACAATTCTCCCGAGGTGGGACTAGGAGTGTGGGAGAAAGCTGAGCAAGCAGAGGAGAGATCTGGGGGTCAAAAGGAAGTAGGAGGGGCTCTAGAATGTTCCTGAGGCAGTTCCATTGTAAGCTCAGGCGGGGAGCATTTTAGGGAGTAATCCCAGCGAGTAGGCAGCTGGCACAACAAGACACGGCAGGAACAGACTCACACACAGACTTGGAAAACAAACTTAGGGTTACCACAGGGGACATGTGGAGGGGGATACATTAGGAGTTTGGGATTAACAAATACACTCTACTGTATATAAAATAGATAATCAACAAGGACCTGCTGTAGCGCACAGGGAACTCTACTCAATGTTCTCTCTGTAATAACCTACGTGGGAAAAGAATCTGAAAAAGAATGGGTATATGTATACGTATAAATGAATCACTTTGCTGTACATCTGAAACTAATACAAGATTGTAAATCAACTATAGTCCAATATAAAATAAAAACTTTAAAAAAGAGGAAAGAATAAAGTTAGTATACAAAAAAAAAAAAAAAAAACAAACCCATGGGTATTTGGGTTCTACATCAGTCCCCCTATGCTCACCTTCTCCTGAGAGTGCCAACAGGCTGGAGTCCGTGGGTTCCACACGAACCACTGGAAAAAAGAGGGCCCCCAGGAGCAATGAGTGGTGCAGGCATTTCAATACCAAGTGCCAAGGGTCCCCAAGGGCAGGCTGGACGGTTGGACAAGGGAGGAGTGAGGGGGCTGTAAGAGATGTACCCAGGAGGGCTGCTTGTCCTGCCTCAGGATACCTTCACCTCTCGCACACCTCCCAGGACATAGGGGGCCCTGCTCAGGAGGGACTCCAGCCAGTGCTGGGTTTTGGTGGGGAAGGTGACACCATAGGACACAGGCTGTGGCAGAGAGAGGGCTCCAGACTCTGAAGGTTTGTGGCTTGGAGTGTGGTCCCAATTTGAGAAGACCTCCATTCAACGGGAGGCTGATGGCAGAGAGAAAGGGGCGCTGACTCAGAAGGTCCATAGAGATACAACACGCACACAACCCCCATACATGTGCGTCCACACACGCAAGCCTACACACGCCCATACACAAACCCACGTGCACACCCACGCACACTCATAGGCTCGGGCACCCCCATATCCATGCACACACAGGCATGTCAGCTTCCTCTTTAACAGACACTGCAGGACTAGTGCTGAGAGAGACCCAGGAAAGGAGCGATGCTCAGTGCACCACAAACTTCCCATCCCTGGTACCCACGGTGTTGGGACTGAGAGATTGTGGGAACTTTGGCAGACAAGAATGATGAGCATAAATTTAACTCTTGCTTTTCTCATAAGATGTATGTTTTAGAGTCAGAATCATCCCTTGCTTAGTTCAGTAGACAGTTATAAGGAGGCTACCCTGTCCTGAAAAGTGACACACAAGTAAACAGCCTCCCTTTCAAGGAGCCTCCACTTGGATCCAGGAGGCTCCTTGTGCTGCAGACTCTGGAGGGCAGAGGAGGCGGAGAGCCAGTCTGTTCCCAGGAAGACTCAGCAGCCAGGAGCTCCTCCAGCCAGGAGGGGCCTTGCCCTGTCTGAGCACTGGACCCTGTCCTGCTCACAACTGTAGACCGAGAGAAAGAACCTGGGGTCTTCGTCCTAACTGGATTAAATTCACATCCGTCTGTGTAGCAAGGGCTATCTGATGTTAGGTGTGAATTGGGTTTATCACAGTAACAGTGGCACGTAACGGTAACGGTGGCACTGGGGGAGGTGGGCACGTCTTCAGTGCCATGGGTCACTCCAGCTTTGGTGAGGCAGACCGGGTGGTGGAGCTGTATCCACCTGCCCCCATCAGTAGCCAGGGCCCTGTGGTCCAAGCAAGAGCAGCTTCCCGAGAAGACCTTACCTCTGGGGAGAAGTGTCAGCAGCTCTTTCCTGCTGGTTGTCTCTGAAAAGAAAGTGCACTAGAGAAGTGGGCTCGGAGGATGTTAGAAAGCGCTGGACTTGGCATCTGAAGAAACGCAGCAACGGTTGGTCCCACACCAGCCCCCCGCCCCAGATCGCCATCCCCACAGCTGATGCAGGGCCCAGATCTTCCTACCTGGAGGCTGAGCCAGACAGAAGGAAGTGTCCAGAAGGTTCAGGGAAGAGTTGATACTGGACTGAGCCAAGCACTCTATAGCAGCCTTGTCACAGGTACACAGCAGGCGCTCACAAGCGTCCCCGGACTCTGTACACAGAGCAAGGGCAGAGCAGATCGGAAGATCTCATTGGGAATCCCAAGAGGTGCTGCAAACGCTAAAACTGACACCCAATCTGCCCCCAAAGCCCTAATTCTCTTGCAGTTTTCTTCATTTCATCCAAGCCAATTTCATCTCATCCAAGCCAGTTCCATCCCACACAGCCTGGGAGCCACAGGCACTCCTCCCACACTCACACCTGATCCACCAGGCCATCCTACCAGCTCTACTTTCAACCTATTTGGGTCTGACACGCATCCCCACATCCACTCCGCCCACCGTCATCACCTGCCTGGGTAAGTCAGTGGCCTCGCTTGTCGCCCCGCCTCCCCCCCCCCCCCCCCCCCGCTGCCCAGTCTCTTCTCTTGCGGGGCCAGGACAATCCTTTTAAAACTCAGATCAAACCACACCTTCTTGTGTGTGTCCTGAAGCCTCCAGCAACTTCTGCACTCCAAGTAAAAGCCACTGCCCCCTGTTCCTTCTCAGACCTCACCTCCTTTTACTCCTCCCTCGTCACCTCACTTCTGACTCACTGTCCCGCTTGTTTCTGAAACACATCAGGCACCTGGAGCCCCCGGGGTCCACCACATGCTGCTTCCTCCAACTGCTCTTCTTCTGAGGAGCCACAGGCTGGCGTCCCTGCTCCTCTCAGTCTTCGCCCAACCGTCACCTTCCCAAGGAGGCGTCTCCTGACTTTCTTATTTAAAGAGGAACCCCCACCCCAGCCCTCCGTATGCCTTTCCTCTGATCCCCCCCATCCCAGATCTTAGCACTGTCTAACACACCATATGGTTTATTCCTGACAGTTTCAGGGTCTGACAACCAAGAGGAAATTCCAGAAGGTCCGGGTACCCCTAACACACAGGCGATTGTGTTGCCCTTGGTGTAGGTGCTCAGTGCGCATGTGTTGAGTGAGTGAATGGGTGAGTCGTGTTTCCCACGTTCACTGTGTTCCTCACCTAGTGACTCACACCTTTCCTGATGCCCCGAACTGCAGCCAGTCCATGTCACCTGGACTGTGGGGCCAGTCAAACCTGGGTGCAAACTCTGCCTTAGCCTCGTAGCAACTATGTGACTTTGGGCAAGTGATTTAATTTCTCTGAGCTTTCTTCCCCTTGTCTGAACACTCGGGATAATGACCTCCATCTCACAGGGTTGTTAGGATGATTGGAGTTGCTGTGTATAACATCCATGGCAAGTAACAGGCCCTCAAAAAGGATGCTCTAATATACTTCCCCACCTTGCCATGGTCCCCTTCCCTCTACGCCTTTGCCTATTCTAGTTCTTCTGCCAGGATTGTCCAGAGACATGAAATAAAATTCCTGGAGTCACACAGCAGGTAAGGTGGAGAGCTGAGATTTAAACCTCTGTGTGTCCAATTCTCACAAACAAGCACTCCAGCCTTATTTACCCATCATGGCCTCTGCCTCCACTTCCGTCACTGAGTTCTCAACAGATCCCAGTTATCATATTAACTGTTTGACATTTAACACTGTTAATATTTTTAAATGTAACATTGTTTTACAATTAAGCATTACTTAATTTTTATAACACATCTCTGAGGCAGGTTTTCTCCTCCTCATTTTGACATTCCTAACTGTTAAGTTGAAGGTCAGTGTGCTCTCCCTAAATCACACAACGCATAAGTGACAAACTATTTTCTCTTCCCAACCTCCCAGACTTGGTACAAGCAAAAAATTGTAGATCAAATAACCTGCTGATCCACTGTTGTTTTAATTCAAAAAGCACGTGCTGCGCCTTTACTCCACGCAAGGTACAGAGGCCATAGATCTTGCCCTGTAGGGCTCTAAGTTACACAGTGAAGTTGCCAATGGCGATGACGATGAGGGTGGACTCTGGGAGCCCGGGCCTGGGGTCTCTGAACTGCCATTTCTCAGCCCAGCCTCCCGAGACACCTGGAGATGCTCACCACATGTGATACTCTTGCTGACGCAGTTGACATCCGTGCTAAGCTTGGCAGGGTCTTGCAGACAGTCCATCTCAGCAGCCTCCTCGTAGCACCTGCGATGCTGGAAGCAGCAGCTGTGGCAGGCAGGGTACGGAAGGGTCAGGGTGAGAGTGTGGGTCAAGGTTAGAGGATGGGCAGGCAGCACACGGTCATTCCGTGTCTCCAGATGGTTCCTGGCAGTGGTGCGTTTCAAATACTTAGTGTACACACACACACACACACACACACACACACACACACACACACACGATACTTGAATTTGGATTATATTATGTATGCAGCAGGTGCTATTATTATTATGAGCATTTACATATGTGAAAACGGAGACACATAGAGCTCTGTAACTTGCCAAGGTCAAGGCTGATCACAGAGAGGCTGACACGAAACAAGGGAGTCAGGTGGCTCTTGTAGTACAAGCAGGAGGTCCGTAGGGACCAATGTAAAGAAGAAAAAACATGCTAGCAGCTGATGGCCTTGGGCAAGCAACTAAGTTTCTCATACCACCTACCTCGTAAGAATTTGGGGGAGTCAAGAGAATGTCTATAAAGACACTGCCGTGTGGCAGACACTCAATAAACGATGGCAATTATTTCTGGAAGTTGGTGTGCAAGTTCGAGGTGGAAATAACCTGTCCTTCAGGAGTCTGGAAGGTCCCACCTCCATCAACTGCTCTGTGGAAAGTAATTGGAATTGGGCGTGCCCACCATTCTGCCAGTTTTGGCCATCAATGCTTTCATCATTCAGACAGTGATGAATTACCACCTCGTTTCTTTGACCTTTAGGTTTGCTGGGTGTTTTAATAACTAAAGGAAGTGGGAAGGGAGGGCCTGAAAGGAAAACACGTTCCCGGAAATGGTCCTGGCACTGTGTCCCGAACAGAATCAGCCTCCACCTTTCTGCATGTCAACGAGCTGGCTTATGGTCCCAGAGATGACAAACTGCTATTTTGGTCCAGAAACAACTTATACCAATGGCAATCCTTCCCCATCTTCTGGGAGACTGTGGGGATGAAAGCACACACTCTATCACACTGGATTTGGGACAAATATAAAACCAGTGAGGTGCGGACATGGTCCTGGAGTCGAGGTGAGATGTGGGTTCAATTTCCTGGTTCCACACTACGGCTGCTGCTGCAGCTACTGTGGCTCCCATTCCTGCTATCACTGCTGCTACTACCTCTACAACTACTTCTACCGCTACCACCACTGCTACTACCACCAGCACTATGAGTACTACCACTGCTAGTACCTCTACTACTACTACCACCATTACTACTACCACCTCTACTACTACCCCCTCTACTGCTACCACCTCTACTACTACTTCTACTACCACCACCACTGCTACTACCACCATCACTATAAGTACTACCACTACTAGTACCTCTACTGCTACTACCACCATTACTACTACCACCTCTACTACCACCACCACTATGAGTACTATCACCACTAGTCCATCTACTACTAGTACCTCTACTACTGCTACCACCATTACTACTACCACCTCTACTACCACCACCACTATGAGTACTATCACCACTAGTCCACCTACTACTAGTACCTCTACTACTGCTACCACCATTACTACTACCACCTCTACTACCACCACCACTATGAATACTATCACCACTAGTCCATCTACTACTAGTACCTCTACTACTGCTACCACCATTACTACTACTACCTCTACTACTACTACCTCTACAACTACTTCTACTATCACCACCACTACTACCACCACCACTATGAGTACTACCACTGCTAGTACCTCTACTACTACTACCACCATTACTACTACCACCTCTACTACTACCCCCTCTACTGCTACCACCTCTACTACTACTTCTACTACTACCACCACCACTACTACTACTATCACCACCACTACTACTACCACCACTATGAGTACTACCACTACTAGTCCATCTACTACTACCACCTCTACTACTGCTACTACATCTACTACTACTTCTTCAACTACCACTAGTACTACTTCTACTACCACCACCATTACAGTTTTATTAGTATTGCTGCTACTAGTACTATTACTAGTATGACTATTACTACAGCCACTATGACAATTGTTCTACTACTATTGTTACTACTCCTACTAACACCACCACCACCACCACCCGTTTACCACCTGTTTACTAGTACTGCTGCTTCTATCACTGCTGTTATCACCACTATTAGTATTAATACTACTATAGCTACTATGACAACTGTTTCTACAAATATTGTTACTATCACAGCCTGACTGTGACTCCTACAACTACTATCACCACCTTCACTACTACGACGACAGCCCTACTAATATTGTTATCAATTACAAATACTCTTGAAGGCTGATAAGCCAGGCAGAAGCCTGATCACTTTAACTTGCGTTTGGTCGTGTGACGCTAAACAATAACTCTGTGAGGTAGGTGTTACTATTATCTCCATTTAATAGATGATTAAATGGAACACAAAGAAGTAAAAGAATGTGCTTAAGGTCACAGAGTCCCTAAGGAACAGCGAGTTGGAATTGCTGGGTGACATGCCTTAAGACTGACAGATACCACCAACTTGTCCTAGCTGACCCTCCTGCTACCAGTAGCTGTTTGCCACATCCTTTTTAACACTGGAGGCCTCTAAGGTTTTAAATTTTGTTGCACACATCCACATACACTCCCCCCCCCCGCCCCGCCACATAAGTGCAGTCCAGGGAGCTTTCCGCATCTGCTCTGCCGAAGGCTCAGCCTGGCCTCCATGAGCTCACTTTTCGGTCTTGCTCACCCATCAGACTCGTCGACAGGCAGCCCTTCCATCTCAAACCTGCAGGCACAGCCGTAGTCTTCAAAGTCCCGGGGGCAGAGGCCAGCCACACACTTCATACCATTCACAAACTGGAGCAGCGCGGGGAAGTTGGTGAAGACGGCCTGCAGCCAGGTGAAGTGGGAGCCCAGGCAGTCTGGGGGAGGGGAGCAGGGCACGCCAGGTGCCAGAGTTGAGGAGGGAGCCCGCATCTCGGGCGGACGGTGCCTCATCAACCTACTAAGCACCTACTGTGTACTCAGGATGGTTCTCGACAATGGAAGGGAAACGGGTTTACAAGCCGTGGTCCCTGTTGGTTCCCCACCCGACAGCCATTCACAGCTCTTCTTTACCAACAAAACTGAAAAGTACACAAGGAAGGTGAGCCTCCTCTCGAAGCCCCTGGGGGTGCTTAATAACCATTCTCAGCTCGCCATGGTAATCCCATGCTCCCACGACATGCTTAGTCCAGGGCTGAGCATGAGACCCAGATATGGACCCCAAAACTTAAGGGAATGTCTGTTAGAAGCTTTTGGGAAATATTTCTTTCCTAAGAAAGTGTAAAGGCATGTAAGAGGGCCTTTCTGACCTACACCTTTCTCCTTCCTTGAATGTGATGAGGATATGCTGGCTGGAACTGCAGCAACCATCTTGCAGCCATGAGGCCCCAAGCCCAAAGCTGAAAAACTGTGACGTCCAAGATACAGTGGGGCAATATAGAATGAGCCTGCTGGGTCTCTGATACCCGTGTTGAGCTACTGCACCAATCCTGGTGCCTTCAGATGGCTTCTGTGAGATCATTAAATATCTTTACTACTTAAGTCACTATTAGTTTGCTGATGGATCCCAAGTGATACTGTCCTGGCAATAAAGAAGTATAAATCAATACAGAAAGAGAAGGGGTACAGACACTAATACTTTGCAGGTACCTGCAATAAGTGCCAGAAACTAAGTGCTTTAAATAGCACAATAGTTAAAATTGATAGAATCAGTAATGTTTTTATAAAGTTTTCATTTGGTCTATGATCCCATAAACTTCTTGGGTGTTTTTGTTCGGTTGGTTGGTTTTTTTTGTTGTTGTTTGTTTGTTTGTTTTGGCAGCACCTCGGGGCATGTGGGATCTTAGTTCCCCGACCAGGGATTGAACCCATGCCCTTGGCACTGAAAACTCGGAGTCCTAACCACCAGACTGTCAGGGAATTCCCCCCCATAGACTTCCTGTTGGTCCTCTAAGGCAGATGCTATTTTGTCACCTCCATTTCACAGGTAAAGAAACAAAAATTCAGAGACATGCCCGAGGTATCCACCAGCGATGATGAACTTATCCTAAACAAAAATGCTCTTGTAGATAAAACTGGCAAAAAAACACTACCCAGTTTTTTGACTCTACAACTCGTGCTTGCCCCCTCTGTTCTCTGCCTTTCTGACTGGAGGACCATCAAATGCTTAATGGGGTGATCCCACAGCACCAATTTAAACCCACAGGGTCATTGGAGGGAGCTTGGGGAGATCCAAAGTTGTTTGCAAGGACCACGTCCACCTCGACTGTTCACTGCTCTTCTAGTTTCTTCCTAACTCATTCAAACTTCCATTCCCATGTTTTGTTTCCATACAGCCTAATCAGAAACATGAATAAAAGATTCTACACTCATGGAAAAAGCCACCTTAAGGTTATGTGTGTATGTTTATAGAAACATGCATTTTCATTCAAGAGCTTACAAGGCACGTGCACTTAGTCATATATACATTTTAAGACAGTTTTACGCCCAGCATTGTCTAATCCCATAGCAGTTCAGAGTCAACTTGGTCACGTCCGTCTTACTATAATCTTGTTTGGGTACTTTCAGTCATCAATGCTGGGAATCACCATAATGTCATGCCATTCACAGTCCCATAATAATTATACCACTGATCAAGGGAATGCTTCTTAAACTTTATGTATATTTACTAGTCGAGAAGGAAAAATAAAACCACTTTGGTGTAAGGGGACCAAGCTCTTGTCTCAGAGGAGACCTTGTCCCTTCTAGCTATCTGATTTTGGGGAAGTCCCTAACTCCTCTGCCTCAGTTTCCTCACCTGTAAAATGGGGATGCCATTCCCCTCCTGACCGGGTTGTGGTCAGGATGAGTGAAGGAAGGACAATGAAACCACCTGGCGACTCAGTGACTCACGCCGGGATAAAAGGTGCCACTACCCACACCAGGATCACATTGTTCGGAGCCTGCGGGGAGCCATGGGTGCTCAGAGGGCAGAGCCCCAAACCCTGGTAACTTCCTTAGATTTCCCACAACCCCCTCTCCCCGCCATGTGCCCTGATACCTCGGGGGTAAAAGCAAGTTCTGATTTAACTTACCAAAAATGTCAGCCACACCTTCCACATTTTTAAACACCCCATTGAAGAAAGTCATATCTAAGTGGAAGGAAGAGAAAATAAATTAGGGAGACTTGAGGTCTCCCCTTTCCCTTCCCTGTCCACCCTCTTCCAGGAAGAGTGAGTAAAACCTCTTCCCTATGGATAGATTTGACCTTGGTCTAACTTTCTCATAACACAGGTTACCATGGAAGCCTAATAACAACATGAACTGTGTTGCTAGACAACAATGCTTGATGGTAAAAAAGACCCCTGGATGGTGAGGTGTATCTGGACTGGGAGGAACTATGGATGAACTACAGACACCTGCTGGGGAGTCATGGTTTGGGGTTTCCATCGGTGTGATGACTCTTGCAATTGGGCATGTCCCTTCTGGCATCCTAGAAATTACACCTACGAGGGGTTGCTAGGGATACTGACTCCTATGGAGAATGAAGCTTCTAGGCCAGGGCGGGTTCATGTGAGCCCCATTCCTTTGTGCCTGCGCTAGGGGCTCCTGGGCTGCTGTGAAGATTGTTGCTAAAGAGGAATGGCTGATGTGGCCTGCTGGCACACTGTGCTTCCTGGCCTTGATCCTTCTAAAAGCCAGGTGTGGTCTGTGAGTCTCAATATCTACTTGAAGAAGATCTCCTAGTGGGCATTGCATCTCCCGTGGGGGTGATGCCTTTTGGAGAGAGGCCACTAACGTTTGTGTCTGGATGGGACTGATCACTTAGCTTGCACGGGCTCATGCACAAATAGATGGGTTGACTCAGCTCACCTCTCTGAGACGTTAAAAACAAACCCTTAATTCAGGGTTAGCCTCACCAGCTAGTTCACTACATATTACTTTCTTCAGCGATGCCTGTATAAGAATCCACCTGAGAAATTTTTACAATCCATCACCAGGAAAACCTTTCCTTCCCCAAGGAACAATTACAGATCCCCCCTTCTAATAACCAGAGCACTGCAATACATCATCTTTTTCTTTTTTGTTCTGCCTTTTAATACAGTTACTACATAACCCTTATTGATCAGCCCATTTCTTTCTTTCTCCTGGTTTCCCCTTTCAGCTGACCTGTGTCTTTTGATGAGATTTTTAGTGCTTTGTCTCAAAGGAGAGACAGATAGTGGGTCAGACACCAGAGTAAAGTGTGAGGGAGAGGCTTTTGTCTCACTCAAACCACTTTACCTACTAATGCCACACAGTAAATGACTCTAGGGTATATTTGGAAGAAATCAATGTCTCTCCCGATATCCTAGACAGCTTTCTACCCAATTAGGTCTCCTAAGAAAAGATCAAAGGATCCTTACTGATATTTTCAGAGAGTCCTGGAGGCAGCTCCCGTGGAAGGTGTGGGGTGTCCAGAGGGTGGCCCCCTATAATCGAGGAGGAGAACAGGGTTAGCACAAACACTGCCACTGCCCAAGTGATGGGCTAGAGCTGGGAGGTGGCGGTCAAGATGGTAAAGAAGATGCATATAAATTCAATTCTATGCATATTTTTCTAGCACCTGCTATGTGCCAGATCTCTGCAGTCACCTCTTGAAGAAAATAAAGGAGTGGCCAGGTAACCCAGTGTTTTATATTGGTTGGCCTTAAGAAAGTGACCTTCTGGTTTAGGATGGGGAGATTATCTTGAAGGTGTTGCATATAAAGCATACAGTTTCAACTTATATCACATGTTTGTTTGGAGTTTTTTTTTTTTTTTTAAGCTCTTTATTGGAGTATAATTGCCTTACACTGTTGTGCCAGTTTCTGCTGTACACCAAAGTGAATCAGCTGTATTTATACATATATCCCCATATCCCCTCCCTCCCGTGACTCCCCCCCACCCTCCCTATCCCAGCCCTCTAAGTCATCACCCATCATCGAGTTGATCTCCCTATGTTTTATGCAGCAGCTTCCCACTAGGTATCTATTTTACATTTGGTAGTGTATATAAGTCAGTGCTGCTCTCTCACTTCATCCCAGCTTCCCCTTCGCTCCCCCACCCCATGTCCTCAAGTCCGTTCTCTACATCTGCATCTTGGAGTTTCTTGAGATGGAGGATCGGTGGAAATAAAAATAGACCCCCAAACTGCAAGTAGTTTATAATTGAGGACAGAGGTTTCTTCCAGACGGTCAACATCAAACTCACCCAGGATGTAAGCTCAGTAAAAATGATCATCCTTGTGCCCTCACGCAGGTTTGCTCCCCAGCTGATTTTAAAGTTGATGGTCTAGAAACTGCACTTTGAGGAATGTTGCTTGGGAGGAAAATGATGATAGGGTGGAGGACCTCCATCAGTACCCAAGTATTACCACCAACTTCACTCAGCATTTCATCGAGGTGGGCGGATGGGGATGCAGGCTAGGGCAGTGGGGACAAATGGAGGGGAGCTGGAATCTTAGTTCAACCAGGGACCAGCTCCCTAGAGGCTCAGAGAGCTTACAGACTTGTTCAAGCTTACCCTGCTTCCCCCCCCCCCCGCCCCCGCCAGTTATATGCAGCATGTGACTCGTCTGAAATACTGAAAGATTTTTGTCTTTCTTCACAAAGTGGTCAATTTATTTAGGCCCATAGTTTGACATTGTTTGCAGACCTGCAAATCTGAAAGCCACAAAGTGTTGGCCTTCAAAGATGCATGTTAGGTTAAATCTATTCAGGGAGGTGCCACCAGTTGGCCCTGTTTGGCTTGAAGCAGGTTTCTCAGCCTAAGACTATTGATATTTGGGCTGGATAATTTTCCGTTGCAGCTGTCCTGTGCATTTTGTACCCCTGGTTGATATTTGGGGGACTGCAGTGAGCTGGGACAGCTGGGACCAATCCCTCTTGAATGCCACATCTCCAATCATCCTGAACGTACCCTGACCCCTGGGCCTTTGCACATGCTGTGCCCTCTGCTGGAATACCTTGACCATGACTCAGACTGGCTGACCCCTACTCACCATTTAAGCTTAGTTTTAACAACACCATGTGGAAGTCTTTCCTCTCTACCTTCCCCCCGTGTTGGGAGACTTCAGCTAGTTGCCTGCCCTCGGAGCTCCCATGCCCACCTCCACCTTCTGGTGACCTCTACCATGGCACTATTCATGTTGATCTCAGGGTCTCCTTACCTGTGGGTCTCTCCCATTAGACTTTGAATACCTGAAGACAGGAACCCCATCATCATCATAGTTCCAAAACCTTCCACCTCACTTGGCATACCAAGTGTTTGCTGAGTGGATTAAAGGAAACCATGAAGAATGACTTGGAAGGGCTGAGATGGGAGGCCCAGAGCCCAGTGAAGTTTAGACTGACCGTACTTGTCCAGGACAGAGAAAGTGGGGGTCTTTCTTAAGACCCAGGACTGCAAACCCAAATCTGTCCAGAGGTCAGGCAAATGGTGTAAACAAAAGAAGTGGCCCAGTGCTGGGAAGCAATAGGGATTGGTGGGGACTGTGGAAAACTCGAGACCCTCCCAGGTCACAGAGGGAGGGGCAGCTGTCACTCAGCCCCAGGCCTTGGGAAGGGATTCCCACAATTCAGATTTTAAAAGATTTGTTAGAAGTCTGAATTTCTTATAAAATCTTCCCATTGTAAACTCTCGGCTCAAATTTTAAATTAAAAAAAAAAAAAAAAAAAAACCAAACAGGTTGCAGGCTAATTTCAGTTTGAGGGTGAAAGGAAGATACTTTTGAGTGTGTGCAGAGAGGTTTGGGGGTCAGTACCGCATCTAGGCCAGCCAGGCAGGGCTTGAGCTGATGTACATCTCTCAGCTTTTGGTGCCAACCATGGCTCGTCTCCTCTGCCAGGTTCTCGGAATGGTTCCCAGGGAGGGGAACTCCCTCCTGCCTGAATGCCCTGGGCACTATGGCGACAGTGCCCTGAAAAATGCAGACTTTCAGAGCAGGAGGGAGACTTGCACTTCAGTTGCATTTGAACCCTTATCACAGAGCTCTTGTAATTACTCTGGCACTTTCTACATTTGGCACAACTGCCTGGGGAACTGTTTAATTAGCATACCAGCCAACAGCTAAGAGTATCTCCTGCCCACTTCAGCAGCGATGGTAAAATATGGTCTGCTCCCTGATCATTACTGCGCTAGTGTCTCCTTTGTGTAACTGATAATGAAATTTCTGCTCTGGAGGATGGGGGGTGATCGTATAACTAACATGCTAACAGGTATTTTGCTCCCTTACACTCCCACTTACTTTTAGGATATCGATGCCCACACGTTTTCATGAGCATCTAAAAAAGTCACCCTGGATTTGATTCTATTCGATTCTATATTATTGTTTTATTTTATATTTTATTTTTCTTTGCATGCTGCAATATTTATTCCGAAAATCTTTAAGAAAACTCTACTTTCTGCAGGGCATTGTTTTAACCAGTGAGCATAAGGGAGTGGGAAGTTTTCTCTGAGCTCATAGGAAACTGACCCAGAATTGAACTATAGCAAGAAGCTTGATTTGGCACTTAGAAGAGAAACATTCTGACAACTCGGCCAGAATCCATCTTTTCATTGTCAGATTTAAAAAAGAAGGATTCTAAGAGTTACACAGGTGCGGCCGGTGGGCTAAGTATAGGCGCCAAGTCAAATGAGTCTTCTTTGGCATCAAGTCAGTTCAATTTTATGATACCTTGACTCAGTTATAAAAATACATCCTTGGAAGATGGAGATGAAGCTGACTACTGATGCTTAAAGTTGGAAGTGTACATGTGCGTATCACAGGCTGAGAAATGCAAACACAGGGCCTGAAGAAGCTTTCTCCGTTACTTTTGTTCCTCTAGGACAGTAACTGAGACCACGTTCAAATGCTAATCATAATTTATAATGTCTACATATATTTTTATTCTCCAGCTTAGAGAAGAATTCTGAGTGTTCACTGAAACCATTATATGACTTTATCACTTAATATATTGTGCTTAGAGGAACTTACCTTTCTTTTTTGTTAAAAAAAAATGTGCATTTCATAAATAGTTATTAAAAAAAATACATCCTTCCATTAGCAGGAGTGTCAGGTACCATGTACAACTCAGTGCCACATGGAGCTTAATTCACCTGAAGTTTACCAGTTAACTTTGCACCTTCCCAATTATAAAATGGTCACCGTGTGCCCAGAGGACTGAATGAGTTTACTCACAAAGTCCAGAGGGGTACGGTGTGGGGGAAGAGACGGAAGGTCAGAGGTAACATGAGGACAAAACTCACTAGAAGAAAATTGATTCTGATTCAGTCTGAGTGTCGTTATAAGCAGAAGGTAACTAGCCTTTGTACTCTTCCAGGCTTTGTTTTGCACGTGTCACCTCATTTAATCCTCTGCCCAGTTCTGGGAGGCACATATTGCCATTTCTGTTTTATAGACAACAGAACGGAGAATCACTGTTGAAGGTCTGGCTTCTGACCTGGCTCACAGGCTTTCCTTCACCTGGCTCCTCCCTCGCTCTGCCTTGAGGGTTAGGCTCCCGCCGTGCTGAGAAGCTCATCGTTTTCTAGACGCCAAACCACTTCTCGCCCTCCTGCCATGGCTGGTGCTGTGCCCCAGGCCTGGGGTGCCCTCCCCTTTGTCTGCTCCCCTTTGTATTACTGACTCTTACCGACATTTTAGGGTTCCACTCAAAGTTCAAGAAGCCCTACCTGATCCTAACCCTGGGCTGGGCTAGGGACCTGTCCTCTGTGCTCCGGTAAGTCCGGGACATCCTTCGTCATATACTCATGACGCCATGTTGCAACGATCTGCTTACAACTCCCACTAAACTAGGGACTTACTGAGGGTAAGCAGTGCGGCAAATTGAGGCATGAGTGTAATCAATACCTGGTTCATAAATGAATGACTGAACTACATGCAGTGGTTGAACCACTCCATCCCATGGCCAGTTTATCAGCCAATGAGTGATGGCCCACTAGAAGCACAGAATTCTAGTCTTGTAAATGTCAAGCGAAATTAAGAGATGCCTTTCTCTAGATAGTGGAAGGATAAGGTCTACGAGTGGTTATGGATGGGATTTCATAGTATTAAGTATTCTACTCAGGAGATGATCAACTAGCAATGCACAAAACCTACCCTTGCCCAGCCCCTTCCCAGAGGTTCCAGGAGGAGAGGAACACGCAGGGGACAGTGGGAAGTGGGACCCAGTATCACCGTGTGATGTGGGGGCAGTGAGAGCTCCCTGATGAAGGGGGCACATGGCGTAGGTGGAGGGTCCAAGCGTAGCTCCCTGTCCTAACACAGCTCTGACCACCATCCCACTGGCTAAGTCCTGCCCTTTGAACTTGTGAGGCTGCTCTGAGTGAAGAGAAGAAGGAAGGCAGCGTCTGCCCTGACTGTGATGTGGGGGCCAAACACAGAAGCCACTTCAGGTCCTGCCGCAGGGATGGAGGAACAGCCCACAGAGAGACCCTGCAATGCACAAGCTTGCCCCGTTGCCAACAAGCCCAAAGCGTTTCTTTGAAATTGAACTCAGATTGCTCCCAGGGGCAGCCACGAGAGGGCACCTCGCAGAGCTCCAACTATAGCAAGTGCTGTGCTCTGAAGTCCAAGGCTGTGTTTGCACAGAGGCCACATCCCTGCATCCCTCACGGCTTCTCCCAGCCAACAGCTCAGCACCAACAGGTATTCATGGTGGGCTGCTTTCCTGGGGGATGCGGGACTCTTCTGATAGACTCCTCCCTGGGGGCCTTGCCAAACTTCTCTCAGACCCACCTGTGTCTGTCTAGGATGCGTTCAACACCACCCTGCCCTCCCCCTCCCTACCGAGTCTACCCTTCAGTTGCACCACTGTCTGACCTCTCCCAGCCTTTCCTGGTCTACACTCCACTTTTTATCACAGATGATCCCTCTAATGAATTCTTTGCACACTTAATCCCATCCAGGCCTCAAAGAAGACCCAGGCTTCTTTGAGAGTAGCGTGCAGGCAGAGACCTCAAAAACAGACCTTCCCTCTACAATGTCTAGACCAAGAATTGGCAAACTGGGGAAGTGGTCAGTCTCTATGGTGGCCACACACCACTGCAGAATTGGGGCTGTAGGCACATTTAAATCCACACAGAAATGTTTGTGTTTGAACTTAAAGTTTCTATAGCTATACTTTTTTGAACTCTAGGTGCTTGCATTTGAAAATAAAATCTCTCAGGACAAACACAAATGTTTGTGAGAGGTTATCATAAGAGAATACTGTTATTTTTAGTGTTACAATGTAGTAGTAAACTAAGGGGAAACAAATGAAGCAAGAAGGAAAGATAGAAAAATGCTTAGTAACCTCAATTTTATAGAGAAATTAAAAATTTTAAAAGGCACGTAAGTGGTGGTGGGAGGATGTTGAAGAGGCAATTTTGATTAAAGTGAAATGTATTGTTTTGGAAGAGGAAAATGTTAGAGAAGAAAAGAAGTTTAAAAATTATAAAAAGGGGTTTTGGTAAATGAGATTTCACTTAAAAGGAAAAAAATAGGGAAAAACTGAAAAACTGTAGAATATTTTACAACTTTGTCACCAACGATGAGGGGAGTCATGGTCATAGTTGGGATTTTTTTTTTTTTTTTTTTTTTTTTGGCCATGCTGTGCAGGATCTTAGTTCCCCGACCAGGAATCGAACCTGTGCCCCTTGTATTGGGAGCATGGAGTCTTAACAACTGGTCCACCAGGGAAATTCCATAGCTGGGATTTGATCAAGACCACTTGAGCTCTTGAGAAAGGTTGAGGGGCTGATGTATTGCACTAGCAATCAGACCCTCGTCATGACCAAAACATTTTAATAAGGAAAAAGCCATATATAAAGGGAGTAAATAATCATTGGAAGCCTAGCACCTCTGAAAGTGGTTGGCCCACTCTGTCTAGGTGGGAAGGTCTGGGGTGGTGTTTGGAAGGATTCAGACTTGAAGGGTAGACTCTGAGTCTTGTGGAAAGTCGTTACACTGTAATTTTAACCTGCAAGCTTCTGGGTGACATGCAGACCTCTTGTATTATCTCCTAACTCTGGTCCTGTCAAGATAAAAGATCAATAATATTGTGATTCCCTTTGTCTCAGCCTCACTATTGCGTTTGTAAGGAAACCATAGTGAGGGGAGGGTCTGTGGTTGATCCAGATAAGTTAGTGTTAGCGAAGGTGCCCAAGCAGCTGCAAGAAGGAAAGAAGTGAATTGCATCAATATGCAAATAAGAAAGAAGGCTGGAAGAGCCAGAAGACTCAGGTTCACAGCCAAGACCCCAAGTGAACTTGAAATTATTACCCTGGCTGCCAAGGGGCTTACTTAGATGGCTTTAGGGTTTGGTGGCATGGGCCCCAACTTTAGAATGCGGGGTTGGAGATGTTTGTTTTACACCAGAGATGCCTCCAAAAGGCATGAGAGCTGCTGCCTGTCAAGAAGGCCAACACACTCCAAGGGAATCAGCAGCAGTGGGGTAGGAGATATGCTATCAAGTGGAGGGGACCTGGCTAACCTTTGCCCTCTGCTCTCCTTGGTGCCCACTCACCCCCCCATCCCACACATCCATGCTCAAAGTACCAACTGGATTAACCCTCCAGCTTACCGTTAGTGTTTGATTTCCACCACTCATTAACCCAGGGGATAAAAGTGCTAATAAGCAAATCGGATGGAGTTTGACAAGACCATCCAGTGATCGTAGTAATTATAAACCAAGCCAGAAATACAGTAAAATACTGTTACTCACCACCACGTGGGGCCATCAGCATTCCTACAAAGAGAAGTACAATCATGGCAGCAGAGCAAACGGTGGGGCCCTGGCATCAACCGGAACAGTGCCCTGGGAGAGAAGCCAGCGGAATATGGTGAGTGTGCTTTCAGAAACCATGACAGGAGACCCCACAGGAGCTGTTTGTCCTGAAATGCAGTGCAAGAAAAGGAGAAAGGCCCAAAAGGGTTTCTGTCCCAGCTTTGCCAGCAGCTTTACTAGCAATACGACAGTAAGGAGATCATGTTCCCTCTTTGAGACTCGGTTTATCCATCTGTGAAATGGATACCTCACTGTGTGCTCCTTGAGGACATAGTTCTGGTCTCATTTATTTGTTCAATAAATCAGTGATCATTTATTATGTGTCAGGTGCATTGCAAGGATCCAGGAAAGCAAGGTGAAGAAAACACCCCTCACTTGTGAGTGGTTCACAGACTAATGGGGAAGGGTGGCAATTTAACAAGTGCTATAGTTTGACTTCTGTAAATTGAATTTTGAGCAACCCATACCTTATGACCCACGAGCATTCTAAGCAGCATTCTTTTCTTTAATTTTTTTAACCACTGAAGTATAGCTAATTTACAACATTGTGTTAGTTTCAGGTGTACAGCAAGGTGATTCAGTGATGTATGAATATATACACATATACGAGTATGAATCAAAAATTATCCGCACTCCAGTTATGTTAAAAATTCCACTGGCCGCACTGTTTTATCAGTGCTTTCCGTTCAAGGCTACTGTCTCCCCAGTCACTGCTGAGCAGGTGTGAACGTGTTACATCAGTTCATCTGTAACTGCGGTGCGAGTGAAAATGGATGCCCCACTTGTGATCTGCGCAAAAGAAGAGCAGCGTGCAGTGATTCGTTTTTTGTGGTCTGAGGGTGTACCTGGTGCTGTTATTTATCGAAGACTTTGTGCGCAATATGGGGAAAGTGTTTTGTTGTGAAGAAGTGTGTATGAATGGATAGAGAAGTTCAAGGAAGGTTGCACAAATGTTAGCCATCAAGAAGGAGCCGGATTCACTTCTGATGAAGAAGCAAAGACAGTGGTGCATTCGTGGCTCGCAGCTCAGCCTAAAACACTTTTTAATGAGGGAATACGAAAGCTTGTTGACAGATGGACAAATTGTATTGAAAAGCAAGGAGATTATGTTGAAAAATGATGTATTTGTCTTTTCTAAAAGTTAAAATAAATTCTACAGCCAGAGTGTGGCTAATTTTTGACTCACCCTCATACATATACATATATATACATATATGTTCTTTTTCAGATTCTTCTGCATTATGGGTTATTACAAGATAGAGTATGGTTCCCTGTACTATATAGTAGGTCCTTGTTGTTTTAACTATTTTATACATAGTGTGCATCTGCTCATCTCAAACTCCTAATTTATCTCCCCCCATCCCCTTTGGTAACCACAAGTTTGTTCTCTATATCTGTGGGTCTATTTCTGTTTTGTAAATAAATTCATTTCTATTATTATTATTTGTTTAGAACTTTTATTGAGATACAGTTAACATACAATAAACTGCATATATTTAGAGCGTACAATTTGGTATCCCAATCTCCCAATTCATTCCCCCCCAACCCTCCCCGCTTTCCCCACTTGGTGTCCATATGTTTGTTCTCTACATCTCTGTCTCTATTTCCGCCTTGCAAACGGTTGATTTGTACCATTTTTCTATAGTTTGCATATATGTGTTAATATACGGTATTTTTTTAGATTCCACATGTAAGTGATATCCTATGATATTCTTGAGCTGGCTGGCTCTGAACCTTCGCACCAACATCACAGAGGAAATCTGGCCATGGTGTGGCGGCGATGCCCGCTAGCAAGCAATGCTTCTGCAGCAGTGGCTCCATCTTTCTTCCTTCCCTGGGCTTTTGAGCAATTTGAATACTTTGTGGCAGTCCTAGCCGTTCAAGAAATGTGCCTCGGGGAGGGCCTGGGGGGAAGGGGTGAGGTGGGCGGGGTCAGGAACCTGTCACATTTCAGCTGCAGCTGCCCTGTGATCTGAGCAGTAAATATTGAACTTCAATAGTCACTTACTGTCTATTGACTCAAGCAAGTCAGCCATGTATTTAACAGGGAAGGAACAATGTAAAGAAGAGAAGGATTTAGAATAGTTTTAGCTCCCTCGGAATCTAACTCCCAAAGGAATGTGAGATGGATGATTGACTTATACATATTCTGCTTTAGAACACGTTTTTAAGACAAAGTTTGAATGATAATACGGAGTGATCATGCTACCCCAGAGGCACACACAGGGCTGCTGAATACCGTTGCATGTGTTGTGCACTGTGCAAAGGTGTTGTGCTGAGGGGGCAAGTAGGGTTGAAATGCAGCCAGTACTCAACTCCCAAGCTTGCCCTCTGCAGGGCTGCATCAACCTGGAGGAAGGAGCATTTTCTGCAATTTGTTCTCCCAGAGGCAAAGGCTGCTCGGTGTTCTGGTGGCCTGGCATAGGTACCCAGGGCTGCAGTGGGCTGCTCTACATGTGGACAGGGCTTGATATAGGGGGAGGTGTCCTGAGAAGAAGATATTTGTAGGCTATAGGATCCCTACTCTGTGAACTTGCCCCACGGCCCAGTACAGCCTCTACTGGCTGTAAGATAAATGTTCGTTGAATGAATACAAAAGTAGAGGGTGTGAGTTTTTCGAGATTCACACTCAGTTCAAGTATTCTCTAATACTCTGCTTATTACGTGTCAGACATGGTGCTCTGCTTACAACTTTTTAGCCATGTAAATTCTTACAGCAAGTTAACTTTCAAGGTTAGACAGACTCTCTGATTGTAGAGGCTCTCCCACTGGAAAGTGGCACAGTCTGGGAACTCCGTGGGTGGCAACTAAAGGCATTTCAGGGGACCTATTGAAGTTGTACCCACATGACTGAGGCCTGTGGCACTACCTGGCACTTACTAAGTCAGCTTTTTAACTGTTACCATCACACAGTGAGAGGATGCAAATTTTGGACTCAGAAGAGGCAGGAGAATCTAGTCCAAACTCTCTTTTTACAGATGAGATCACTGAGGCTCAGAGATGGCCATTGATGGTAAAAATGCCCCACTTCCCAGATCCAGTGCTCATCATATTAACAACATAACTCAGGAGATGTTGTGAGGACTGAAAGAGTTAATCCATGCAGGGCATGTACAAGTGCCTGATGGAGAGAAATGGCTCAGAATTATCGGTAATTACAGCCATGGCATCCGGCACCAGTAAAGGCTCAAGAAATAGCAGCTATTACAATGAAGGCTCCAATTCCCTGTTTGAGTAGAGGCTCCTATTTGATGAAATGCAGGAGGGAGGTCAGTTTAGCACCATGGATATTGTTCTTTTTCTTTTGTGACACCCATTTCAGAGAGATGTTCCCCTGGGTGGTCCTGATGGTCAGAGAACAGGCTGAGGGTGATGTTTATTGGAATTGCAAATATGTTTATTGGATTTTCAAGCATATATTTTATTAGAATGCAAATGAGTAGAAATGACCTTATTATAGACATAACTTGACTCAGCTCTAATATTTTTTTAAAGTAGGTTATGGTATGGGAGTTGGTGTTTAACGGGACAGAGTTTCAGTTGGGGAAGACGAAAAAGTTTTGGAGATGATGGAGGTGATGTTAGCACAACAATGTGAATGCACTTAATGCTACTGAACTGCACGCTTAAAAATGGTTTAAATGGTAAATTTTATATTACGTATATTTTACCACAATTAAAAGCAAGTTATAGACTCCAGGACCTCATTCCTTTAAACACTACCTTTCATTGATTGAGTCATTCTTCATGTTGGGTCTCCATCAACACAAAGCTGCAGAAGGCAAGCTTGGGAGTTGAGCACTGGCTGCATTTCAACCCCTACTTGCTCCATCAGCACACACAACACTTTGCACAGTGCACAACACATGCAACCGTACTTAGCAGCCCTGTACGTGTCACTAGAGGAGCATGATCACTCCGTATTATCACTCAAACTTTGTCTTGAAAACACATTCTAAAGCAGAATACGTATAAGTCAACCATCCATCTCACATCCTTTGGGAGTTAGATTCCCAGGGGGCTAAAACTATCTAACACTAGAACTTTTTAGGTGGGGTACCAAGGCTCAGAGAGGTCCAGGAACTTGCCAAGGCCACGTTCCCCAAAAGGCGCCGCAGCAGGGGCACCATGGCAGCACCAGGCTCAAGAATCAAACAGATTCAGCCAGTCCGATTCAAGTCTTTGCTCCATGTATTTTAGCCTAAACTGCAGTGCTGATCATTAAATCCCAAATAAACAGCCTTGTCATTGTATTCACTGTATAACTGTTGAGATTTTTGGCTGTACTTGCTTTGGAGGCCCCCAGAGTGGCCAGCCACTCCCTGGGGTGTGGTGTGACACTGCTGCTGACCATCCCCAGTTGGGAGCCAAGAAAAAGGAAACTGGGGAGTTGGCCAGGGGTGACAGCGTGCTCTCAGCCCTGAACAATAGAGAGGGAGACTGACTTGAAGGTGAGGGCCATGAACATTAGGATCTGGATGTGGGAAGGCTCAGGGCCACTGCCGAAATCCAGCATCCTTCTGCTGGCAGAGTCAGGGGCCATTGGGAGTGGGGCTGTGTCCACCTGGAGGAGAACCGCCTTTTCCTAATTTGCCCAAGGAAGCCTCTGGTGCTGTCCGTGAATCCGGGGGCAGTGCTCTCTTGTAGGACTGGGAGTCCCCAGGCCTCCCCTTGGTCTGTATACACTGGAGACCTGGCTCACCAAGATGTCCCCTGAAGACGAATTCCACCCCATTTAGGATGTGTCTAAGAGCAAGATCTTTCTAGCCAGACAGACCTGGGGTAGGGCTCGGGGTGGGGGGCTCTGGCTCTGCCTTTCCCTTGATGAGTGCCCTGAGCCCGACACTGAAGCTGTCTGGGACTCGTTTTCTGGGGCAGTAAGGTGACCATTTATCTTCCTCAGGGTCGAACGGAATAATCCTTGTCAAGAAGGAGCCTGCCTGGAGTGAACTAGGTGCTCAGTAAGGCCGGCCCATGACTAATGACTGTTATATTTCCACACCAGTTGCCCTAGAGGGAGACACTGGTCCACGCAGGTTTGTAGGTCTCTCATTGATGTGCTGTTTTGGATTTTTTTCCCCAGACAAATCCACCAGATGTTGTCCTCTGGTATTGCATCTCTGTGTACAGGGGCTCAGAGTGCCTTTGAGTTTCTAGCTACATCTTGGAGTAGCATCCCAGTCTCAGACACCCCTTGAGAGCATCCCCTTCCCTCCCTCTGTTCCTCCATCCTTAACCCCATCCCTCCATTCCTCCCTTCCCCTCTCTTTGGCCCCCCCACCATCAGGAGAAGGGGTGCCTACCGTAAAGGTTCCACTCGAAAGCCGTTGGATGAGCGAGCTTGGCTTTGAACAAGATGGGGACTGAGCCCTTTATATGCCAGGGAAAGACCCTTAGTCATGCGATCCCCCTCCCCCTCCTCACATCAAGAGCACAGCCTTTCAGGAACTTGGCAGGTGGGCTGCCTCTGAGGGGGAGGAGGCACCATAATGCTATGGCTAGCAGCAGGTGAAGGCTTGATATTAAAAGGCCTATCTTGAGCCTCAGAGGAGACCCGGGCTCTAATTAGAGAACAATGGCTCCCCTGTTCCACACCTCCTACCTCACCTCAAAGGCTTGGAGGCCCAGAGATTGTGTCTCAGGGTCATCAGGGGAGCTCTCCCTCCAAGAGAAGGGCTGGCTTTGTCTGGTCTAGTTCATTTTCCAGCAAGAGGATCTCTGGGGTCATTCTTCTTATATGTTCCTGGCCTCAGGCCTGGAAATTTGATGCCTCTTTCCTTTAGGAGTTTTCTGCACAAGCAGTGGGGTAGGCAGAGATGGGGCTTCGTAATCCGACATCCTAGGTTCCGGTGCTCGCCTTGCTTGCTCATTACCAGAGGGACAAGGGGCTTGTCACTGCTCAGCCTTGACTCCACATCCGTGGGGAGTAATCCCACAAGGACCGGGAGAATGAAGTGAGCCCGGTAAAGTGTGTGGGTGGTAGCAGGGGCCATTAAATCCTAGTTCCTCCTCTTTCCTTGATAGCCCCCTTGGGAACTGTTTCCTTTGCAGATTTAACAAGGAGAGAGAACATTTACTGAATGCCTATTAGGTACCACAAACGTTTTTACAGGGTTTTGTCCTTATCATCCTGACAGTGGTGGGATGCAGCCCTAGCTCCATTTTACAGATGAGACAAACGGGGATCGTCGAGGTTTGAGGAGTTAGTCCAAGCTCACATGTGATGGGACCATTCTTGGCTTACCGCTGAGCCTGCTGTGAGCTGTTCCCTCTACCACTGCCTCCTGCAGAACCAGGGCTCATCCAATGATCAAATCTGGGGAGAGCTGAGCCTCCACAGAGTCCACTGAAGGGTTTCTTCAAATCATTAATTGCACTTGTGCATCGAAGCTTTTGTTTATAGACCATTCATTATTGTTCAGCATCTCACATGCACAGAGGAATGAAGCTACGCGGTACCCATCCTTTCTCACTAGCACAGAAGACGCACCATCTCTAAAATTATTAAGTCAAGGGGGCTAGATGGAGCAATGTAGCAAAATTCATCTTTTCAGCATCTCCAGAGCATTACTTATGCTAAGGCATGATAACAACCTGCATAGATGCGTTGTTCTAGACATTTCTTGGGATTTGAGAAGCTCATTTTCTTCCCATAGCCAACAACAGGGTATATCAACCTTAGCGTTACTGCTATTTTGGTCCCAATAAGCTTTTGCTGTTGGGGTGTCCTGTGCATTGTAGGGTGTTTAGCGGCATCCTGGGCCTCTACCTACGAGATACCAGTAGCAGGCCCCCTCCCCAGGTTGTGACACACAAAAATGTCTCTAGATATTGCCAAACATCCTTGGGGGTCCAAATCACCCCTTATTGAGAACCAGTGGCCTACCATATCCCTTGAACCTTGGCCTTTTCCTTCTCTGTTGGTGGAATAGGGTGAGAATCAAAGTTTCCACAAGAACTCATGCATAAGAGAAAAAAAGGCTGTCGTGTGGGAGTTTAAAATGAAAGATTGCATTATGACAGCACCTGATTTCCTCACTCACACGAGGCCCCAACACAGGGCACCTGTTCAGAAATAGATGGACGCAGCTACTTGCACACACGAACTCATAGAAACACAACGGGACTAAGAAACACAGGGTCTCTTTTCCTCCCTTTTCCCCTCCCCCTCTACCCTTTCCTCCCCGCTCTCTCTCTCCCTCTCCCCCTACTTCCTTTCCCCTTCCTCCCTTTGTCTTGCTAGTTTAGCTAGTCTTTTGGGCATGAGTGAAATAGAAATGCATTTGAGCTTTGCCTCCAGGAAGAATCCTGGTTAGTGATGTTACATGTGGAGCTGCACTGTCTCTGTCGTCAGCTGGGACACAATAACTGTCCCACCTCTTCACCTCATCAGTAAACCACTGGGGGCCACATGTGCACAAATTAGTAGGAAAGCCAGCGTGGAAGCCCCCCCTGAGTGCTCCTCATTGCCCTAAGCCTCCCACACATCAGGACTTTTTCAGCCCAGGAGGGAACAAACCTCCCCTTAAACTCCAGGAGACCATGGACTCCAGGCTCCAGTCAGTTTTCCATGGGCCCCATTTACTTCCTGCCGTGGCTGCTGTTGGGATAGTGTGACCCTAGAAAACTGGTCCCATATGGTCCTCTGAGCCTTTGTCCCTGCTGCGTGGGCCTCAAAGTTCCCCCACTCTTGGGCTTTTAAAAGTTGTGGTCATGATTAGACATTATCTGTAAAGGATGGGGTGACGGTTCCACACCGGCTTTCCCCACAAGCACATAGCCTGGGTGTCGGGACCAAGTCATTTGTTCATCTTCTACTTTCCCTGATGACGTTACTCCCTGGGGAACCTCAGGGATCCTTTCCTGCCAGAGGTCCCTAATTAATATATACTTGATCCTTCAGAGAGGCTCAGGTCAGATTAACCTCCACTTAATGAATGATGCTATTTTTTTTATCCTGATCCAGATACAAGTCCCTTTGTCTTAGCAAATTTACTGTATCCTTTTCAGCTTTGCAAACAAGGGGCCCTTTGTAGGCCCTAGGAGTCCTGACCACAGCTATTTAGGAGCCTGACATTTGCATAACTTTGAGGGTCCCTCTAGTATTCTGAAAATTAACAATAAATCTTCCTGTGTTTGACCAGACAGGAAGCATCTGGCTGCTTTGCTCCCCAAAGAACCTGCTGTTCACTGGTCGTGCAAGGGCACTCAAGGTCTTCTGCTGGGGGAAAACCATCTCAACTTGGACACTACCTGGAAAGTGACTTTTCTCACCGAAGGGCAGGCATAGATCATAAAGGAGGGAAAACTGATGGTCGGGCAGAGTCCAAGGTGGGTGAGTGGAGGGAAGCTGTCCCTGCAGTGAGGAATGAAGGGGTCCAGGCGGGGCCACTGGAGAGAGCTTAGTAATGCTCTGCAGAGACGCTCAACATTTACAGAGATACTGGAGCAACCACAGACATGGGAATAGAATAGGTGGATCTGATCCAATAAGGGGGATGACTCATTGCGTGAGTGTGCAGTAGAGGGCTGACTCAGAAGAGCATTCAAACCATGCATCTTCCAAAGAAAGGTCTGGTCCTTGAACAGCTCCTAGGAGATAACCTCTAAACCCTGAGAATATACTGCCTGATAAGTGTCTTTGAATGCCTGGGGCTTTGGATCATGCCAGGTAGTCTAAGCTAACAAGGTGATGTATAGCAGGTGCTGTGGGTCACACAGCATCAGCTTGACCTCTGGAGGGACTGGAGCCTGCGTACCTAAGCTCAGCTGTGTGAGCACTGCATGTCCCCGCATGGCTGACCCCCGATAAACACCCTGGACTCCACGGCTCATGTGAGTTTCCTGGTATGGTGATACTCCGTACACGTTGTCACTACAGCATTGCTGGAAGAATTCAGTCCTACCTGTGTGAGTCCTCCTGGTGAGAACAACTGGAAGCTTGTGCCTGGACTCTGCCCTCTGCACCTTTTCCCTTGGCTGACCTTCATCTCTCTCCTTTTGCAGTAATCAATGGTAAAGTGACTATAACAACTTTTCTGACTTCCATGAGTCCTGTTAGTGCATCATCAAACCTGAGCGGCCCTTGGGAACCCCCAAATACAGTGGAGACACACAGAAGAGAAATCAAGATAAGACATCAACAGGACAACTGTCTCTACCTCCTCGTGAGGGAAGGTTGTCATCACCTCCTATTTGGGGGAGTTGGAAGATTATCTGGATCTACAGTACAGCAAATCTGATAATTACAATAACCAAGTTTGAGTAAACTATATAGAGAAGTCTTATGCGACTCTCTCTAGAGGATGGGCTCAGTTTTCCTCGTTTATCCTCGTGTTGTCTTCCTGAAGTTCCAGTTTAAGTCTCTTCAGGGACTATGTCAGAGTCTCAGTGCCTAGACTGGTTTGTTCACGTGAGTGTGACGCTCTGCACCCCACCTCTTCAGTCTCAGGATTGCTGCAAGCATCATGGGAGTTCCTTGAGCATAGCTACTAGGTTTCCGTGACCTTGGAGCAGGCAGGAGAGTCAGCATCACTGCATTGATTGTGAGACATGGTCTTCCACCTTTAATACCTTACACAGATTCACAGGAGAGAAAGAAATGCTTCTTCCAAAAAGACCCACATTCAATTAATCGATGATCTGCCTGGAGCCTGGGTGAATTCTGCAAATGCAGCCAATTTGGGCCAGGGGCCAGGGTGCACAGATGTCGCCAGGCTTATTGTTAGGTCCCACTGCTTTTTCAAGACCTCAAACAGACTTGCAGATATTCTCAAGGCATTTTTGTTTTAAGGCTGGAAAAAAGAGAGAGAGAGAACTCGTGGTACAGAGAAGGAAATGCTACAGAGATGTAAATTCTGACAGCACCAGCAATGGCCCAGGCTCTTCCCAGAGGGCGAGTGTGTGGCAGTGCATTGGACACAGTGTTCCTCAGAGTCAATGTCAGAGACTGAATGAACTTGTGCAAGACCCCCTTGCTAGTTAGCAGAAAAGTCGAGTTGAGAGCAGGCATCATTTCTCCAGTCTCTGCCCAGTGATGTTTTTCTAACACCCAGCTGTACCAGCTCATCTCCCCAGTTTGCATAATGCTAATCTAAACTCATTATGATGTTGTTTAGTAAACGTAAAATGCTGTTTGTGTGGAGATTTTAATGTGGTGAGGACAATAGAAGAGCTATTCAACAAGCAGTTTGCAAGATTTCCTATTCCTTCTCCCCACATCAGGTAAAGGGAGTTCTATGTTTGGCTACCAAGCACCTCAACACCCCGCGTCCAAGTGCTTGGTTTTTATGATGCAGAATAAAGGTGATGGTGGAAGAAAAACACAGAGGAAGTGGGGTGATGGATTTGTATAAGAAATAAGGAAACTGTGTTTGAGAGAGAAGAAACTAAGAAGCTAAAAGAAAAGAAAATAATCAGAGGAGATACATGGAAACAGAAAGAGAGCCAGAAAGCTTGATTTTAGAAGCATTATTGAGTGACACATTGGAAAATAAAGCCTAAAGAGAGGTTTTGAGGTGGTAGCCTGTGGGAAGTGAGAGATAATGGAGGGGCGAAAAAAATAAAAAGAGTCTCTACGAAGGATTATCATGGATCCCATTTGATGGTCTTCAAAAGCCACAAGGAAGGACTGGGCGACATAACTGATTTTTGGTTGATTGTTTGTTGCAATGTAAAGCATGGCCATGTGACCACCCAGCTTATATTTGGGTTACACTTAGAAAGGATTTTTCACATAGTTCAACCTGGTTCCATGATTTTCAGAAAGCCAGAGTCCCTTGACCGGGACAGTTCAGGAAGATGGCACAATAAAATGGTCAAACTGTTGGTTTTGGGGACAGACTACATCAGCCACTTTTGTCAGCAGGCGTGAAAGAAAAAAAACAAAGACGTCTAGCATCTCTGAGAATAACGGGGCTTGGATGCCTGAGGACAAGGACAGAGGTACCACACACGCCACTTCTAGGACCTCAAGCTGACTTCTGTTTCTTGAATTATTAATATACATTTTGTTTTGGTGGGGAATTTGAGTGCTTACATGGTGATTGTCTCCTGTTTCACTTTTCCTTGTCTTTTTCCCTTACATGGGGACTCAGAGAGGATAAGAAGCTTGCCCAAGACCACACAGAAAGCAACAGTGCTTGGCTGGGCTGACTCTTGCTTTTTCTTCAAACTGTTAGCTGAAGGGGACTCAGAAATACCCTAGACTCTTTTCGCCCAGGATTCATGATCACAAGATGAGTTGTCGATCCTGTGCTAAGGCAGGAACATCACTCAGAGTTCTAGAACCTTTTCATAGATGAGATTTACAGCATAGTCCAGCTGTATACTTACTGTGTGAGTGCAACACCCTTTTCACCCTCTGACAGATGTACGTTGCATTCTTCAGAAACCAGGAATAGTATTCAAGACAATACCTAAAGATTTAAATCAGAGTTGAGAGCAATTACTATCCTTTGTGGCTATTAGAAGAGAACCATACAAAAAATAAAGTCGTAATGGCTACTTATACACAGCAAGGAACTCCCTCTCCATCTTTATAGGCTGTGAGAGGAGAGGTAGAGAATGAGTCTGAGTAGGAAAAAGCTTAGACTTTAGAGTCAGAAAGATTTATTTTTAGTTCTACCATCATTACTTACAAGGATGTATGGCTTTAGGCTGATCACTTAATTCTCTGGGCCTTAGTTTTTTTGCATATAAAGGAGAGGCAATAACAGAATCTACACTTATAGGGTATCCTGAGGATGACATGTGATAACATTTTCAAAGTTCCCCAACAGTGCCAGGCTTATCATAGGTGCTGGAGCAATGGTGCTGTTCATTTATTTATTTTTGTGTGAGGTGGAATAAGAGTGCAGGGCTGTTATAGTTAACAATGCAACAAATACTTAGCAAGATAGTATTCTGCTCGTGGCTGGTTGCCACAGGGATTGGCTCAAAGGGCTTCGGTGAAAAGGCCAAACATCATTAGGAAGAAGAGTTTTCAGTGAAGACTCTGTCACTGACTTGACATCGGACTCTGGGAATCCACTTCCCTTTCAGTCCCTCGCCTGATCTATGAGGAGGTTGGGCTAAATATTCTCTAATTTCTCTTCCATCTCTATCATTCTGTGATCCTAGCATATTCTGGGGAGCAACCAATTGCTCATGTAAAGCTGGCTGTTAAGATTTCCCAGGTTCTATCACCCTCAATTTACAGGACACTATCAAACTGAGGAAACTCAGGCACAGAGATGTCACCACTGGAACTCTTTGGGAAAAGTCAAAGCTCATTTGCAAGAGCTAAACAGATGCTAGAAAGGGCAAGGTCTTCCTCCACAAGGACGTATGCCGGGCACAGGGGCCCTTCCAGCTTTGCTGTAGCCACGTGGAACTCTCCTCCATGGTCCTGGGATGTTCCAGGCTGCCTCTCACTTTCCACCTTTGCATACTCTGTTCCTTTTGCCTGGAGTGGCCCTCCCATTTTCTGCCTAGCAAACTCCTATTCCTCCACAAGCCCTATCAGTTATATCTTCTGGGCTCCCCTGTCCTGCATTCAGGATTTGCTATAGCACTTGTCACACTGCTTTGTAATTCGTCTCTTTACATGGCCAAGTTCTCCGCTAAACCACGATTTCTTTGGACCACGGGGGCCGTCTTATTCAACAAGCACACTGAGTAATGCCAGCCTGCCACTCGGTTATTCTTATCCCATATTCAATGCTTACTCTACGATTACAGAACAATTCACTACTCACTTAAAATAAAGGGAAAAGACGGGATAAGCTCAGTTTTACAGACGCTTCACTTCTCTGAATTTAAACACAAATTTCTTTCTGGAAACGTCTGCTTCCTTCACCATCCTTCCAGCCAACATGCAATACGGACTTTTCAAATGCGAGTTTTTTCCCAAAGGGATACGATTCATAGGTTTTGCCTTTGTCGCGACTTGATTTTGTCACTTACTATGTCATATTTTAATGTGTGTTCATGACTATTTATTCCTCCAACTACAAAACCCTCAGTGTCTGGGTCTATTTCTGATTCCCGTCTCTGTCATGGTTCAACCCAGTGCAAAACTGATTCATAGTAGAGACTTGATACACGTTGTTGATACAAAGAGCTAGATAGAGGGCTTCCCTGGTGGCGCAGCGGTTAAGAATCCGCCAGCCAATGCAGGGGACATGGGTTTGAGCCCTGGTCCAGGAAGATCCCACATGCCGCAGAGCAACTAAGCCCGTGCGCCACAACTACTGAGCCTGCGCTCTAGAGCCCGCGAGCCACAACTACAGAGCCCACGCGCATCAACCACTAATGCCCACGTGCCTAGAGCCCGTGCTCCACAACAGGAGAAGCCACCGCAATGAGAAGCCTGCGCACCACAACAAAGAGTAGCCCCCGCTCGCCACCACTAGAGAAAGCCTGTGCACAGCAACAAAGACCTAACACAGCCAAAAATAAAATAAGTAAATAATAAAATAAATCTTAAAAGAACAAAGAGCTACATAGAGAAAGAAGGATCTAATAGTAGGCTCATCAAATGGGAAAGTGTTGTTGCAAAATTTCCTTCTTCT